>NC_042633.1:16238481-16380503 GCF_901001135.1 Rhinatrema bivittatum | reverse complement strand
CCATTTTGGTTCCTATCCCCCGACGTCACGAGCGTAGGAGATCGCTCCCGGACCCCCGCTGGACCCCCAGGACTTTTGGCCAGCTTGGGCGGGGCCTCCTGACCCCCACAAACTTGCCAAAAGTCCAGCGGGGGTCCGGGAACGACCTCCTGCACTCGAATCGTGTTGCCGTACGGCCGGCGCCATTTGCCGTACGGCAATATGGCCATACGGCAATATGGCCATATGGCCATATTGGCCATAATGGCCATATTGCCGTACGGCAATATGGCCATATGGCCATATTGGCCATATTGCCATGGCCATATGGCCAAATGGCGCCGGCCATATGACCATATGGCCATATTGGCCATATGCCATGGCCATATGGCCATATGGCCATATGGCAAAATGGCGCCGGCCATACGGCAACACGATTCGAGTGCAGGAGGTCGTTCCCGGACCCCCGCTGGACTTTTGGCAAGTCTTGTGGGGGTCAGGAGGCCCCGCCCAAGCTGGCCAAAAGTCCCTGGGGGTCCAGCGGGGGTTCGGGAGCGATCTCCTACGCTCGTGACCCGTGGCCCGAGAGTGGAAGATCACAACGGGACCCCCCCACTGGACCCCAGGTAATTTAAGACATTTGGGGGGGGGGGGGTTCGGGAGGGTGGGGATTTATTTTAAAGGGTCGGGGTGGGTTTTAGGGATGTTTTAGTGTGCCGGTTTTCCCGCCCTCCCCCTTCCCCTCCCCCTTCTCCCGATTTACGATTTTTGACGATAAATCGGGGGAATTCCTATTAAATATCGACTCTAACGATTTTTGAAGATTTAAAATATATCGGACGATATTTTAAATCGTCAAAAAAACGATTCACATCCCTAGTCTCTAGTGAATAGCAGGCCGGGAGGCAGAGGATCAGGCAGGACGTAGATGCTCTTCACCCTGGAAGCTGGTACTCCCCCGAGAGGAGCCCGTAGGAGCCCAACCGCTGGGACTTAGGTGGGCTTCACCCTTGGAAGCCGAAGCCCCCCCCCCCCCGGGAGGAGCCCGAGGGGCCCGACCGCTGGGACTTAGGCGGGTTGTGGACTAGGACAGGTAACTAGAACCAGACTAGGACAGTAGCAATACTGTAACTGGATTCAGGTTCTGGAACCAGACAGGAACTGTAGCAGATGCGGTACTGGAACCAGGCAGAACAGTAATAGGCTCCGGGTACTGGGCCCAGGCAGGAACTGTAGCTGGATTCGGTATTGGAACCAGGCAGGAACAGTAACAGGCGGACCCGGGCCAACCAGGTACTGTAGCAGGCAGGCAGGGACCAGTAGGTACTGTAGCAAGCAAGCAGGAACCAGCGCCAACTGTAGCAAGCAAGCGGGAACCAGTGGGTATTGTAGCAAGCAGGCAGGGCCCAGCGGGTACTGTAGCAGGCAGGCAGGAACCAGGCAGGTACTGTAGCAAGAACGGAGCGACGAAGCGAAGCGAGTCACTCCGGGTAACAGTGCAACAGGAAACCGGGAGGCTAACCCGTTGCAAGGCAAAGACTGGATGGCCGCGGCCGGCTTATCAAGGCCACGGCGTCTGACGTCAGGAGTTGGGCGGAGTCACCACTGGCGGGAAACGGCCTACAAGAGCGCCCAAGTAGCACGCGCCTAGGAGCCGGGCGTCCATGGGAGGGCTCGCAGCAGCGCAGACCCAGCGGGGACGCTGACAACCAGGCCGCAAACCAGGCCTCTGGAAGCGGGAGCAGGTCCGGGAACCCGGAGGTAAGGGCCTGGCCACAGTGCTCGCGACCAGAACCGCAACAGGGGAGGCGGGGACCATGCAAAATATCACTTACAATCAGGTGATGTCACTGCTGTAATGCTCGGTCGTGCAATAAACAGTGTATATGGCATGTTAGAGCCCCACCACGGCTCGGTGCATCTCCCAGGACTGCAACCTCCAGCCCTGAACACCGGGCCGAGTTTTGGGATGGAGCACACACAGGGGCACCAGTAGCGTTTTGTCAGGAAGCAGGGCTTTCCTTGCAGACTTCGGTGGTTATTCCTATGTTTAGGTCTGGATCATACACTTATGTGCCTTTTCCTATTGCTCTGCATGTTCTCTTCCTGGTATTTTCTGATTTCAGTACAGGATGGGCTACAGGAGGTAAGTGAGACGGGATCTTGTATGCCCGTCTACTGGACATGGAAGAACAAGGAGGAGGTCAAGTGAGGTCGCCCTGCAGCCATATAGGACTGACAGCTGGGAGGCGTCCCGGGCAGCCTGCAAACAGATTAAGTGGGCGGCCAGGATGCGCTCAGTTGATCTGTTACCTGACCTTGTTATGTTATTACACTGCTCTCCAAGCGTTCCAGCCAAATTAATAGCCGACTTTTAATGAAGACGCAGACACCTGCAAGGCTATATTAAAAATAAAATACCAAAAAAACAAAGCAGCCTGTTTTTAACAGTAAATGCACAGATCAGGAGCAGGTATCCCCCTGTGGCAGAAGCTTTCAGCACTCGGGTCCTATTAAGAGCTCAGGTGGGTGCTGGATCTCAGCTAGAAATAGCGCGGGGTCACCTGCACGTCGGCCCTTAGACTTCCTCTGTCTGTCTCCTCTCGCACCCACGCAGGAGGTTTCTAACCTGTGCTCAGCTTTTTTAATTCTTCCAATGCTCTCCTCTCCCCCCTCACCCATGATCGACGGGGGCCATTACAAGCAGTGCGGCATCTCCCGGCCTTGCCCGTAAATGAACTGTAAAAATCGGTTCCACAGTATTAAAAAACTTTGAGGATGGCGGCTCACCTGGTCCTGAGGGCTGCTGATGCTGGGTGAAATCCTGTGGGAGGCTGCTCAGGGACATGCCCGGCACAGCAGCGCTGGAGGACAACGAGGGGGACACCACAGGAGCGGAGACATCATAATTGGGGGGATCGTCACCGTGAAGTTTCATTCGATTCCAACCTCCACAACTTCTCAATGCATCCCTGGCTGAGCGTGCCCGGAGTGTAAGTGAGAGCGCGGCGCGGCTTGGTTATCTGTATAGCTCACGTCCCCTTTTTCTTCTTTAGCGTGCGTCTCTAGCTCCTTCATCCTCTTTTGCAGGCCCATACAGTAAACTGCACGGGAAGGGCCCGCGCTTATTGCGGAAGTGGCGGCTGTCAGTGGGCAAGATTTTTTTTTTTAGAAGATTTTTTGGGGTCCTCCGACTTAATATCTGCTTTTCTGTACACTTGCCCGGTGCCGGCCTTTGGCAGGCGTTAATTTCTGAAAAGTAAAATGTGCGGCTTGTGATGAGCGCGTATTAGTTTTCGGGGGGGAGGGGGGTGCTAACAGTGAAGTACCCCTCGAGTCGTTTTACTTTGAGCCTCTTCCGCAATGTTCGCTCTCCCTTTCCAAACGCGGTATCGCGAGCTGTGCTCAAGTGCGGGCGTCAGCAAAGAGTCGGCCTAATCTCCTTCCCCCGTCGGATTTTCTTTGCCACTGCGTTTTCATTCACGTCGCTCTGCCTCCCGTTTCATGTGGCTTACATCGTTATCAGGTTTCTTTTGTTCTGAAATCCTCACCTGTATTGGATGAGAACATAAGAGCATAAGAAATTGCCATCAAGCCCAGCATCCTGTTTCCAAAAGTGGCCAATCCAGGCGACAAATACCTGGCAAGTACCCAAACACTAAGCAGATCCCATGCAACTGATGCCAGTAACAGCAGTGGTTATTTTCTAAGTTAACTTAATTAATAGCAGGTAATGGACTTCTCCTCCAAGAACTTATCCAATCCTTTTTAAACACAGCTATACTAACTGCCACGAACCACATCCTCTGGCAACAAATTCCAGAGGTTTAATGTGCGTTGAGTGAGAAAGAACTTTCTCAGATTAGTTTTAAATGTGCTGCTTGTTAGCTTCACAGAGTGCTCCCCTAGTCTTTCTAGGGGGCACTGCTCTGTGGCTAAACCTTCCTTTGTCCTGTAAATTGCCCCAAGATGCAAATCCATGAGTTCTCACCGATGGCAGGCAGCTGTCACTTTACCTTTTTAAAGGGTCTTTTTTTCACCCCTGTTTCAGTGGAGTTTAGCTGAGCACCATCTAAATTCCCTGCACCCCTCTCGCTATCATCTCATCACAAGGAAGGGCATTCACTTGTTATCTTGTGCATTCAGGGTCTGTTTGAGCGGAATGCCTATCACCGGGTGCAGAGCTGATCATGTCATCGAGGTCACATCTATTCATAACTTTCCAGTGTGTGCACGCTCCAAGCCATCTCTGAAGGAACATGTTCCATAGGGATTCCTGGTGGTATTTCAGATCCCTGGGGCGTTGATTTCCTGTGTGGTTAAAAGTCAGGGCAAGGGTAGCACACAAAGCTATCCATTTCACTTTCTCTAGATATTAAACTTGCACTTACCTGCTTAAGCGTCACCTGAATATTTGGTCACATCAAACTGCACAATAGTTGTCCAGAAACGTGAGCTGGTTATGCTGAACATCGCACTAACTGGGAATATTTGAATAACCCTTCCTGGGCACATGCAGTCTGGCGCCTTTGCTGTCAAGAAACAATTCACAAGACAGTAGGGAGAATATTTAGGAGGTTAGATTTACGCACTTTAAACTCAGACAAACCTTTACCATAAGAAAAAAATCAGCAGAACCAGGGGTCACGATTTGAAGCTCCAGGGAGGAAGATTCAGAACCAATGTCAGGAAGTATTTCTTCACGGAGAGGGTGGTGGATGCCTGGAATGCCCTTCCGGAGGAAGTGGTGAAGACCAGAACTGTGAAGGACTTCAAAGGGGCGTGGGATAAACACTGTGGGATCCATAAAGTCAAGAGGGGCCGCCAATGAAGAGTGAGTAACTCGCCAGAATGATGGCTACTGCCTGGACACAATACCCTTATTCAATAAACATACACATGGTTACTGTGACTCCAACATCACTCTAAGCTTCAACAGCAAAGAGGAAATGTGGAAAAAGGATTTGCACTCACAAAGCCGGGAGTAGCTGGCTTGTTACGGCGGTTACTACCCCAAACCAAATGTGCCTGATACTTCACTTTCAATGCACATCCAGCATAGCTCTCTGCTCCAACGGCAGGGGAGAAGAAAAACTGATACTTCATGCATATCCAGCATAGCTCTCTGCTTCACGGCAGGGGAAAAGAAAAAACTGATACTTCACGCATATCCAGCATAGCTTCAACGGCAGGGGAGAAGAAAAAGGATTCACACTCACAAAGCGGGGAGTAGCTGGCTTGTACGGCGGTTACTACCCCAAACCAAATGTGCCTGATACTTCACTTTCGATGCATATCCAGCATAGCTCTCTGCTTCAACGGCAGGGGAGAAGAAAAACAACCAATAAGGGCTGTATAACATAGTCTGGGTTAAAACAAATAAGCATGGGTGTAGCTTGCTTATTGCGGCGGTTACTACCCCTATTACCCCTAACTATCAAGCTAGATATTTCACTTGGATGCAGCTCCATCACTGCTCTCTACATTAATGGTGGGGGAGGAAGGGAAATAGAACCAAGAGCTAAAAGAAACAGATAAGTATGAGAGAAAAAATGTGTGAAGCTTGCTGGGCAGACTGGATGGGCCGTTTGGTCTTCTTCTGCCGTCATTTCTATGTTTCTATGTTTTAACCACACTGAACTTTTAAAAATGAAGCTCAGTGTGTGCGCCAATCATTCCTATGCTTTGCAAGCATTTAGTTAACCCTCGGCACTGCTCCTTTCTAACACAGGGACAGCAGGAATTATTCCCCTTCCCTGGCTGAGAGTCTGCCCCATGCAAGGATCTGCCCTACTTTTAAGTTACGTTCTGGGAAAGAAAGTCACTTTGCATATTGCATCTGCTGTGTACATCTCTGTTAATCCATCCGACTCTCTCATCTGTCCACTTGCAGCAGGGAAGATGTGAATTCATGGCCAGGGGTCAAAGGCTGGGCTATGTGCATGGAGCTGGGACGTCCATTTGGCCGCTATGAAACCAGAAGTAATGGCAAGAACCTGTTTAGGGAAGGAAGGTCCACGGTGGGGAGGGCAGGACGAGATAAGGGAAATGCATCTAATTTCTGCTAAACTCTGAGCAGGCTGTCTGACATGCATTATGTCCTTTCAGTTACATGCTATTAGACCACTACAACTTGCTGGCCTTCGTTTCTGCGGTGGAGGAGATTAATAATAACTCGAAGATCCTACCCAACCTCACACTGGGATACCAGATTTATGACTCTGCCAACAATCTGGTCATATTGCTAACTTCTGCCATGAACGTATACTCTGGGACGGGCATCTGGATCCCTAACTACAGCTGCAGAACATCTGGCAAGCTGGCTGCTGTCATCGAAGGCCTGCCTGCAGAGAAATCAAGACAGATGTACAACTTGTTCAGCATCTACCACTACCCACAGGTGAGAGGCTTTCCTGATTTTTACAACATAACGCATGCCTAGGGCCCCCCATCTTTCAGTGAAATGAACGCAAACTGCTTTCCACAAACACTGATAGGGAAGGTGCACCTGGTCTGTCCATCTGAAGTTTGCTGAGGGTGCATTTTGTGATCTTCCTCCATTAGTTTAAACCCCACAATGGCTCTGGAACACAAGAACAGGAGAAATGCGATGCTGGGTCAGAGACCAAACTCCAGCGAGCTGAGCGCTCTGCCTTCAACAATCACAGGTGCCTGGAAGATCCCCCCCCAGAAAGGAGATTTATTGTACGCCTTGTTGCTCACTCCAGGGATAGCAATGGCTTCTTCAGTTTACCTGGCTAATAATCGGGCCGATCCAATACGGCGCACTCAGCCGAGCGCACTGTTTAACCCAGGGCTGGACGCGCGTCCGCAGCCCCTTACACCATAAGGGGATTAACACATCCAAAACGCACGTCCAGCCCCGCCGTGAAACTAACATGCATGCTGATGAGGCTATTAGCTATTCGCCTCAGATCCCGGACATTTTTACGCTCAGAAATTAAAGCCAGCCCAGAGCAGAGTTCCCCTAGCAGCCTCTCCAAGGCCCAGTTTTTCACAAAAGAATGAGCTATTGACCCGTTGTCTTCCTTGGGTGCCTGGTACCATGCATGATGCCTCAGATTCCTGCTTGCCCCCCTGGTATGTCCAGTAAAAGGAATCCGTATAAAACCAGAATGAGGGGCGGCCAAGTCTTGTAAGATCCCTGACTGACGAATGATCTCGGTTTCAACAGCTAAAAACTTCAGTCTGGAACACTTTTTTTTTTTTTCTGTGCACATCCCTCGAAAAGAAACTCAGAATCCCTCTAACTCCCTAAAGTCTGAAATGTCGGCGTGTGTGTCCATTTCTCTTTGCAACCCTGAAAAAGAATGAACTCGGGGCGGGGGTCACTTGTTTAAGTGTGTGCCAAGTCTATAGAGAGAGTCGTGCAAGCAAAGGTCAGTGGGGTGAACCTGATGCAGCTTTTCCTGCAGAGAGGGACCAGACAGGGCTATTTATCCCCCACTGCTGGTTTTGCTCATTCTAGAGTCGCTGGGGTGGCAATAGCGAGGGAGCATACAATATGGCTCTTTTGCAGATGATGATCCTCCTGTTTGGGTAAGGGGCTGCGTTCCATTAGTGATGATTTAGTTAAGGCCCTTTCTAAGTTACCCATGCCTCCCACCACGGTAACTGTTTTAGGACTTCTGAATTTTTGCAGGCTTTGGATACCTGCCTTTAGTGAGAAAGCTTGGTTTTTGTATGCTGATACAAAAGGAAGTGGAAAGGATAGGGTGACTTTATCTGAGCAGGAAGTAAACGAACTGAAAGGACTATTATCTGAAGCCTTGCAGGCTCATACACTACAAGACATACGACCACAGCCAGCCTGTCCATCTACGGGTAACTTCAGGTAAACATACTTGGTCCGCAGTAGGTATACGGAATTCCATGGAACCTTTAATCTACTTGTCGGGGAAATGCACCCCTATTGAGAAGGGGATGACAACCTGCGAGAGGGGAGTGGTAGCGTGTGCTTCAGCTGGAGAAAAGTTAACTCACTATATTCCTTATGCGACAGTGACCATACACACCTCTCGATGTAGAATACTTGTTAGCCCCGATGAACATGTCTCTCTCTGCATCCCGTACTGGAAAATATAAAGCGATTTTAGATTCATTGGCTACTGAATTGAAACCATGGGGAAAGACAGTACCTGCAGTTGCCACCACTTTACAACAGATTTTAGAGGTTACTGATCACATACTTTGCCCTCATACATGTACTCAGAAGTTGCCACTAGAAGATGATCTATTACAATTACACTCCTCTTTGTTCAAATCCTAGGCACTCATTAGTAATAGTAACGTTGACTGGTTTGATCTCTGAATTCGGTAAGATATCAGGGCACAGAGTTATTTAGGGGAAACTGAATTGCTTGATTTACAGCTGTCAGAAGAACTGGGGTATGTGAAAATATTTGGGAAGCTATATACTGAATTTGTCCTCCCTAAATTACCCCTCTTTGGCTAAACAAGACCTGAGAAAAAAACGGATTTACTGTGCCACATAAACTTGGTCTGGAAGGATCAGCACAATTAAAATAAAATACACTTCCTAGCGCAGGGTCCTGGAGAGCCACAAACAGGTCAGGATATCCACCCTGAATACGCAGGAGATAGGTTTGCCCGCCATAGAGGTAACCTCCCCTGGACTTTGGGATGCAGCAGGAACCACTGGAAAGGCAATGGTTTTCCTGTAAAATGTTCTTTCCAGTTCTCTTTTAAAAATTGCCTTAGAAATATTTTTATAAAGAAACATTTTTGGGGACCGATCTCTTCTTACAGATTTATTGCAACCCCCTGGCATATTTTTACTATGCAGAGGGAAAATATCCTCCTGTGAATCTCCATTAAAGTCCTCCGTCATTTCAGCAAGGCAAATTCTCATGGTTGTAGGACTCCAAGATTAAATATGAAGCTCAGTTGTATAGGGAAAGGTAACTTTCTCTCTGTTTAGCGATTTAAGGGGAAAATCAATACTGGTGTTTAGCAATTTACAACTGTACGGACTTTTCAAGGGACAGAGTCGACTAAATCATTTGAAAAAGTGATCGACCGACAGTTATGTAACAAGCGTCTTATAGGAAGAATCGATCTGATTATAATGGAAGAAGAGTCCCGTGACCAAGGAAATTCAATGCAGGATCCTCCAGTGCTGCTCCTATTCCCCTGTTGGGTTTCAAAAACTGGGACTGGATGACTCCAAACGTGGCGAATTGGACTCTCCTGTTCCACATGCGGTGGACGTGCCCTGGGGCTGGAGATGTATTGGAAGGGAGCGGGATCCTGGACAGATAACATTGCTGGACGCTTTCTTCCCTTACACCCAGCAGTTATTTTCCTGGACCTAGCTGCCCGTTACGGTGCCCCTTCAAAAGAAAAAGACGCGGCAATGCCGATAGTGTGTCCGTCTGCCTCAGAGCAGCCCAGCAACAGGAAGGCGGCTTCAGGCAATCTGGCAGGCGTCAACAATGGTTTGTATGTGAAAAGACAGATATCAGAACGCAATGCAAGATTGGAGCTTCTCTCCTGAAATATGAGAAAGGTGACGCGGGAGTAAACTGCTTGGGTTAGTGGGGCCTTGCACCCTGACTTAGGGAGCCGAGTCCTGACATCTACAAGTCCATGGCTTTCAGAATATCACTGCCAGGGTCTGGAATGTGAATTTTCTTTTTAAAGATAGGAGTATTTCTTCTTTTAAGTGCCTCTTGACTTAGTGGATTATTATAGCTCATTCCTGCAGGTACTTCACTTTTATATTAATATAAGAGGAGGTTGGGAATAAACCCCATCCTCATGAAGAGTAATTATTTAGAAGAAAGTGCAATGTTTAATCTTGCACCTAAGAGTCCTGAACCTGGAATACAAAAGTCACCCCTGCTTTCTACTCATTTAATGACGGCAAACGTTCCCGTTCTGAAAGACGGACGGTGCCATGGATTATAAACCAAATCAACTCAATTATATCACCTCACGTGTTCATCTTCATTAATATTCTGCTTGAACAAACATCAACTCAATACAAGTTTAATTTAATTGCATATATTCAACAGAAACGTTTTTGAGGAAGCTGGAGGTTCAGTCGTGCCTATGAGTAATGGTAAATCCTGGCCAGACGTGCAGCGTGCCAGGGCGAAGAATCACAGAGAGCCTTGCCCTGTCAGGATCAAAATCCATTACCTGAAAAACAAAAACAAAAAAAAATGCAAGAGCTGGGATAAGGAGAATTCACACAAGCTATGTGTACCGGGATTTCCCAGCGAGGGTTGTCCACTGATTCAGGGTGGGGACTCCGTTCTGCACGCACGGCGGGGTGATGTTCTTAAAAGGAACGAGAATATTTATATACATTGTCTTAAGGGGAGGGCTATTTTCAAAGTGATGTATGCAGGTAAAATGCATTTCACTCCCATTAATCCTCTCTCTTAATATCTTGGATGGTATGTGGAGGCCTGGGAAAGGAGAACAATGCACCTCCGGTAGATGGCTAAAGTCTACCCGCAGGAAAATGAGGGAAAAGTACGGCAACTTTTAAAGTGAACGTCTGTGCCTACTTCCCTTTTCGAAAACTGACGGATAGTGGGGCAGCAGCCTACTCCGTCCCTGATCCTGCCCAGGAGACCACCTCAGGTGTCATCTGGCCGTCCAAAGACCTCTGGGAGCCTTGGGAATCCGGTGAGCAGCAGAGCGCCGCCATCGGCGCACCTAAGCTGCGCGCACTTCATGATCGTTTTTTTAAAAACTTTTTACCTGCATGAAAAAAAAAAAGCGAACATTTTTACATCTCAGAGCTCAGCTCTCCCAAAGGGTCCTATGGATCAGCTCATGATAAAAGACCAAGTCACCGCTACAGGGAAACCTAAGTGCAGAACTGGAACTCGTATCTCTGAGTCCAGAGGGAAGATCTCCTTTGATCATTAGAACTAATGGAAGCAAAAATCATTTAGGTGTTCAGACTAGTATTATTACTAATATACAGTCCTCAATAGTCTCAGCTATTGCCTGGAATTGAATTAGCCGCTGTCCCGGGAAAAGCACGCTGCCGGCAGCCAGCCGGCGCACGTAAATTACTTCTGCTCCCGAGGAGCAGCGACTAATAAGATAAAAAAAAAAACAGGCAAGGTAGGTTAGCTTTAGGGGTGGGGAGAAGAGGGGAAGGAGAAGGAAGGTTAGGCAGGGGGTTAGGGAACTTCCCTCCCAGTCCCCTCCTTCATTGAAGCAGACAGGGTGGAAACTGGTGAAGCCCGGATTGCGTTGCCGAGCGGAAGTTGCAAATGTTCACCCCCCCCTCCCTTGCGTGCGCCGCACATGTGGGGCGGATTTTCAAACTCCGCGAATAGGCCTACTTTTGTTTGCGCTCCAGGCGCAAACAAAAGTACGCTGGATTTTAGTAGATACGTGCGGAGCCGCGCGTATCTGCTAAAAACCTGGCTCGGCGCGCGCAAGGCTATCGATTTTGTATAGCCGGCGCGCGCCGAGCCGCGCAGCCTACCCCCGTTTCCTCCGAGGCCGCTCCAAAATCGGAGCGGCCTCGGAGGGAACTTCCTTTTGCCCTCCCCTCACCTTCCCCTCCCTTCCCCTACCTAACCCACCCACCCGGCCCTGTCTAAGCCCCTACCTTACCTTGTCGGGGGATTTACGCCTCCCGGAGGGAGGCGTAAATCCCCGCGTGCCAGCGGGCCTCCTGCGCACCGGGCCGCGACCTGGGGGCGGGTACGGAGGGCGCGGCCACGCTCCCGGACCGCCTCCGGGCCGTAGCCATGCCCCCGTACCCGCCCCCAAACGCTGCCGACACGCCCCGAAAACGCCGCAACGACCGGGACCGCCCCCGACACGCCCCCGACACGCCCCCCTCGGAGAACCCCGGGACTTACGCGAGTCCCGGGGCTCTGTGCGCGCCGGTGCGCCTATGTAAAATAGGCGCACCGGCGCGCAGGGCTCTTAAATCCGCCCCGTGGGTTATAAAGTCTGATGCACATGCGTGCGCAGCCACCCGATTTTATAACATGTGTGTGCCGGCATGCACATGTTATAAAATCGGTGCATCCATGTTATAAATCTACCCCACTGTTTCTTTTGGAAGAAATCACAGTAAACGTTAATTTGAATACCCACCAAGTGAGTCCAGCTTGGTTTGTAAGTGTACCTGACCCGAAGAGCTATGGTAACACCCACACACCTGGGAAATCACTACTGCCAGGGCCAAGAAGGTGAGCCTTCCCCCCCTAGAAAGAATCCACTCCTTGGGACGTGGAAGAAGTGGGAACGTGGCAGAAGGTTTAACCCCAGAGAACAAATTCTTTTGTGTGCCCCAATAAACAGTGACAATCCAGAACAAAGGCTTGCATTGGTATAATTATGTTATAAATATGTAATAAGTAATCTCTCAGTGGCACAGAACGAGATGAATTCAATATTTTTTTTTCTCAACAGATCAGTTTCACCTCTCAGAATCTTATCATGAACGATGCTGATAAGTTTCCTTACTTCTACCGAACAGTCCCCAGTGCGCTGCACCTCTGTGCTGGTATCGTCAGGTTGCTGAAGCATTTTGGCTGGACCTGGGTCGGTATCATTGCACCGAATGATGACAGCAGCTCAAGGGCGGTCCAGATCCTGAAAGAAAGCATTGAACGGAATGGGGGGCTGCATCGCTTTCGTAGAAATCTTCAGTACCAACAATATCATACCACCGGAGAAAATTACGGAAAAGGTTTCAGAGCATCCGTGCATCATCAGTCAACGCGATCATTTTCTATTCTGATAAAGACGCTTTACTACATGAACATGCAAACATTATGAAAACACCTGGCAAGGTCATAATAACCACAGCTGAATGGGACATCTATTCAGTCGATAATGATTTGGGCTTCAAGAACAACACCTTAGCATTCACCATAGAAAAGAAGAATATTCCAAGCTTTTTCAAATTTATTCGTGAGACGGATCTTACCCGGCTTCCAAGTACAGAATATACCAAGGACTGGTTTCGGGGCTTGTGTGGCAGCTACTGCCCCAAGACCGTCAGAAGATCTTGCAGTAAGAATACATTACCCTACTACCCACACTGTACTGCCAAACACTTTGCGAGCAGTTACGCTGTATACAACGCCGTGTATGCCCTGGCGCATGCATTGCACGAGATGGTGATGCCTGGCTTCAGAAAGGATACCACGCGGAGGGCAGAAGGTCACAGATTGTTGGATGGTTTGCCCTGGAAGGTAACCTCATTTGTTAGGGGACTGCTATTATCAGACAAAGCATGAAAGGCAAGCAGGTTGCTGTGGAGTCTGTAGGCTAACCCATCCTGCCTAGATCCCCAAGGTCACAGAGTTATGCTAAGCTTGACATCCTGAAATAACTTGTCAGATTTTAGGATTACAGTGATCTCCAGGCTGATTCGACCAGAAGGGCGACCAGAATGATAAAGGGAATGGAACAGCTCCCCTATGAGGAAAGACTAAAGAGGTTAGGACTTTTCAGCTTGGAGAAGAGGCGACTGAGGGGGGATATGATAGAGGTGTTTAAAATCATGAGAGGTCTAGAACTGGGTAGATGTGAATCAGTTATTTAGTCTTTCAGATAATAGAAAGACTAGGGGGCACTCCATGAAGTTAGCATGTGGCACATTTAAAACTAATCGGAGAAAGTTGTTTTTCACCTAGCAGGAATAGCCTAGTGGATAGAGCAGCGGACTATGAACCAGGAGACCAGGGTTTGAGACCTGCTGTTGTTCCTTGTAACTTTGACAAGTCACTTTACCCTCCATTGCCTCAGGTACAAAACTCAGATTGTAAGCCCTCTGGGGATAGAGAAATACCTACAGTACCTGAATGTAACCTGGTGTGATATCTTGATTGAGATCAAATGTTGGTATATAAAAAAATAATAAATAAATAAACAATTAAGCTTTGGAATTTGATGCCAGAGGATGTGGTTAGTGTAGCTGGGTTTAAAAAAGGATTGGATAAGTTCTTGGAGGAGAAGTCCATTATCTGCTACTAATTAAGTTGACTTAGAAAATAGCCACTGCTATTACTTCCAACGATAACATGGAATAGACTTAGTTTTTGGGTACTTGCCAGGTTCTTGTGGCCTGGTTTGGTCTCTGTTGGAAACAGGATGCTGGGCTTGATGGACCCTTGGTCTGACCCAGTATGGCATGTTCTTATGTTCTTATTCACCCCCCCCCCCCCCCCAGGTTTAAAGGTTGAGAATAGGTTGAACTCGTTTTGGCTGTTGCAAACTGTTGCAGACTGGACAGTGGACCCTTGGGCCGATCTGTTGGAGGAAGATGGTTGGAAGAGAGAGCTCCGTGGAGATGGGACAGACCGGGAGGCCTGGAGATCCAAGATCCCCCGGGAGGAGCCCTTGAGGATCCGGACCGCTGGCACTTAGGCGGCAGCAGCGAGACCAAAGCGAGGACGGAGCAGAAGACGAGCCAGGCAACAGACATGGAGTATCAGAGGTGAACTGGGATCAGGAACCAAGGATACAAACCGAGAAGAATCCAGAAGATGAGCAGGATCAGGAACACAGCAAGATCAAGATCAGGAATACAGCAGGATCAGGAACACACAAAGATCAGAAAAACAGCAGGACCAGGATCAGGAACACAGCAGGACCAGGATCAGAAACACAGCAGGACCAGGATCAGAAACACGGCAACTGGTGCCTCCAAGGAGAGACCCTTGTTGCTAGGCAACCTCCTTAGCCAGATGCCAGGCTTAAATACCTTGCCAGCATCTGACATCATCAAGGAGGCGGGCCGGAGCTTCCTGCAGTTGAATCTTTAAAACAATCTCCCTCGCGCGAGAGAGGAAGGTAAGGACCGGTCGCGAGTCTAGCGACCAGGACCACAACATCGGCCCCCAAGACCTCTAATCATACGCTCTACCGGATAAAACTGGGGGAAGGCCCGAGCGCCAGCTATCCTGAGGGAAACTTCGGAGGGAACCAGCTACCGTACTAGAAGGCTCCATTAGTCTTTCGCCCCTAATACCCAGGTCGGACGACCTGATTTGCACGTCAGGACCACCTCGGGGCCTCCACCAGCGCTTCCTCTGACTTCGCCCTGCCCAGGCAAAGTTCACCATCAAACACTTCCAGCTCCCTCGTCCTCCCCACGCCATCTCTTAACCCTCTCCACCTCACCTGGCACCATCCTAAGCCCTGTCAGCCCCCAGACTCCTGGGACTCTCACACTGCTCCCGGTGTCTTCCAGCATTGCTCCGACAGCAGAACCGGAGGCGTAAGCTACCAGCATCACCGTGAGAATATTATTCTGATAACTCGTGAATGCAGTGTCGGAAGCTTCCAGAACCTGTCTGAAAATATTGGGATGCCTTTGGCTGGAGGATTTAGCTCAGCCCCTACCCTCCTGCCTCAGCTTAGGGTTGAGCTGGAGAGGGGGAATGAGGAGTGGTCCAGAGGTAATAATTTGTGCAAACCCACAGTGGGGAGGGGCGGGTGATCAGCTATAGCAGCTTCAGCTTTCAGAAAAAAAAATAAACTATTTTGGGAGGGATAAGGGCAGCAGGATCCACTTTGGTGGGCACTGGGGGATCAGGCCAGCAGGCTCGCTAGGCTGTTTTACTTACTTGAGGGCAAATAACCAGCAATTTTCTCTGAACAGAGCCAGTTAAGGTAAAAAGTTATCCGAGTGCACCTACCCAGATTATTTTCAGACCTAACCAGCGATGGTCAACAGGGCCGTGCATGGGTTCGTTTTATTTCATTTCAAGTAGTTCACACTAAATCAAAATAAGTGGCAAGGAGGCAGCATGAACACGACCCGAGGAGCGCTGCGAAATCCCAGCGCCCATCCTTCCCACATCACTCCCAGGACGTGCCCTCGACCCACACCTCTGATAAAAGAGAGAGATGGGCGTCTCCCCCCCTCTCTCCACTTCCTGAAGGTGGGTCGGCAAACCTTCATTGGGACACTCGGGACGCTCCGCCACCCAATCCCGCTCCTGTCTTGGCTTGTCGGGGAACCCGAAAGGCCGAGTCCTCTGAAATGTCGAGGTTCCTGTAGGGATGAAAGCGCCTGGGACCCCGGGAACGACCCCCGATAGCCGAGAGGCGCTGGAATTGCTTCTTATCCTCCAGCAACCGGGGAAACGGAGATTCGCCAGACTTCCTGGCCAGCTTTTCCAGCTCACTCCCAAACAGCAGCGAGCCTGTAAAGGGCATTTTTGGTCAGATTAGCTGAGAAGATTGCATCAGCGGACCAATTTGGCAACCATAGCCGAGGTCTGGCCGCCGCCACCACAGCCACTCCTCTGGCCGAGGTACGGACCCGCGTCTGCTAAAAAGATGACAGCAGCTTCCCTAACTGCTCTGGAATTCACCCCAGAATAATCCACCTCCTGAGAGAGAAGCAGACACGAACGTGCGGCAAGAGCGCAACAGGAAGCAACCTGTCAAGTCATGCGTGGAAGAGACCAAGGTGCAGGGAAGAGGGATTCAGTTTTGTAAGGAACTGGGGAAACCTTTGGGGAAGGGGGAGACTTTTCTGAAAGGGATGGGCTCCCCCTTAACCAGGGTGGAACCAAGCTGCTGGCGCTAACTTCCAAAAAGGAGATAGAGCAGCTTTTACACTAGAACAAGGGGGGAAGCCGAGAGTTGCTCAGCAGCGCAAGGTGCGGAGGGGTACGGCATGACCAGGAGCGAGGGCGCAAGGCGGAAGGATTGCCTAGGGCACCGAATACCTTTGCACCGGCCCCGCTTCCAGGATCCTCAGCTGGTAGAAATGCAAATCAAATAGCGAAGGCAACCAATGAAGAAAGTGAGGACTCTGGCGTTGACCTTATCATCCATCTGGGAACCAAGGACCTTGCTAGAAACAACAGAGAGATTTCCAGGCTCCGGGCAAGCAGATTGGGCACAATGTGCAGAGGCGTTACCTGCTCATGGAGAGGCTAAGCCGTATAGATAACGTCAATGCACGGCGCAAAACCTGGTGCAAGGAAGAAAGCTTGGGATATACCGGGGGCTGGGGCCATGTATGGGACAGTAAGAGGCTCTACGGCAAAGACGGCTTACGTCTGTCTGTAAAAACAGAAACCCCGCGATGACTGTCCTAGAAACAGGAAAATCAACCACAAAGACAGGCACCGATTCAAAGAAAAATCAAAGCGTGACCCCAATACTCTGCAGATATGAGAATCAAGAACTGGGGTGTCAGCAAGCCGGGTGCAGGTCTAAGACCTCCCTTAGAAAAGAGATTACCCGGAAGACTCAATCCCCGCCCCAGACCGAGAACAGTCACTTCCATATTTTTTTTAAGCATCGTTTTTAACTGCAAATAAAAAAAAATTACCTTTAGGCAAAAATATAGTTAAACACATTGACGAGAGCGAAGCAAACCCCGACCTCAGCTGGCGTTTGGATCTCCTGCATCAGGGGGACTTAGCTCTTATGTAGAATCTTCCGGCGTGATCGCTCTGACTGGATCCGCAGACCTCCGTTTCTTCAAACCCCGACCTCAGCTGGCGTTTTGGATCTCCTGCATCAGGGGGACTTAGCTCTTATGTAGAATCTTCCGGCGTGATCGCTCTGACTGGATCCGCAGACCTCCGTATCTTCAAACCCCGACCTCAGCTGGCGTTTTGGATCTCCTGCATCAGGGGGACTTAGCTCTTATGTAGAATCTTCCGGCGTGATCGCTCTGACTGGATCCGCAGACCTCCGTATCTTCAAACCCCGACCTCAGCTGGCGTTTTGGATCTCCGGCATCAGGGGGACTTAGCTCTTATGTAGTATCTTCCGGCGTGATCGCTCTGACTGGATCCGCAGACCTCCGTAGCTTCAAACCTCGACCTCAGCTGGCGTTTTGGATCTCCGGCATCAGGGGGACTTAGCTCTTATGTAGAATCTTCCGGCGTGATCGCTCTGACTGGATCCGCAGACCTCCGTATCTTCCTGAAAGAGGCCGATCTGGTTCTCAAAGGAGGTGGCTGAAAAGAAATAAAGGCAGAAAGATCAGCGTTCAGGAAGAATAAAAAGGATCCCAGAAAGAGGAATGCAGGGAAGAGGGAGCCGAAGAAAGAAATCAGGAAAGCAAAAGGCCAAGCAGAGGAAAGGATTGTCAAAGAGATAAAGCGAGGTGACAAAACATTCTTCAGATACGTCAGAGAAAGAAGGGAGGTCCGAAGTGGTGTAGTGAAGCTGAAAGGTGGCGAGGAATAATGTGAGGAAAGACGAGGACATGGCAGAAATATTAAACAAATACTTCAGTTCGGTGTTCACTAGAGAAGACCCTGGAGAAGGACCCTCACTAGTTAACAAGAAACGGGAGGGGAGTGGAGTAGATGTAACTCCATTTACAGAAGAGAATGTATGGGAAGAGCTGGGGAAACTGAAAGTGGACAAAGCCATGGGGCCGGATGAGGTTCACCCCAGGATACTGAGGGAGCTTAGAGATGGGCTGGCGGCTCCTGCTGCGTGACCTGATCAATAGATCCCTGGGAACGGGAGTGGTGCCGAGTGATTGGAGAAGAGCGGTGGTGGTCCCACGTCACAAGAGTGGGAGCAGAGAGGAGACTGGAAACTACAGACCGGTTAGGCTCCCCTCAGTGGTGGGTAAAGTGATGGAGTCACTGCTGAAGGAAAGGAGAGTGAACTATCTACAATTCAGTAGGATGCTGGACCTGAGGCAGCATGGAGTCACCAGGGGAAGGTCCCGCAGACAAATCTGATTGAGTTTTTTGATTGGATGACTAGAGAATTGAATCGAGAAAGAGCGCTCGATGTGAGCTACTTGGATTTCAGCAAAGCTTTTGATACGGTCCCACATAGGAGGCTCGTGAATAAAGTGAGAAGCTTTGGAGCGGGCGCCAAAGTGGTGGCCTGGATTACAAACTGGTTGATGGACAGAAGACGGAGGGTGATGGCAAATGGAACTTACTCTGAAGAGAGAGCGGTGTTAAGTGAGTGCCGCAAGGATCGGTGTTGGGATCAGTTCTGTTCAATATCTTTGTGAGCGACATTGTGGACGGGATAGAAGGTAAGGTTTGTCCTATTTGCAGATGACATTAAGATCTGCAACAGAGTGGACACACCGGAAGGAGTGGAGAGAATGAAAAGAAGTAAGGAAGAGCCATTGAGTAGTACATTAAAGGCTGGTGCAGTTTGCTTTCCTATAGGACGATCTGGGTGAGCAGACAGTTACATCAAGGACTGTGACCTGCTACAAATAAACTGAGCATCTTTCTTACAGGCCCTAAAGGTACCGACTGGATTGGAAAGGGGGGGCGTTACCCAGGGTGGTGCCCGAGGGATTGGTCAGTCAGCAATACCGCAGAAGGGCTATTGGGATAGTTTGCCTTTTGGTGGGAGATACAGAAGCCGCAGCAGGGTAGACACCCTGGAACATGTGGAAAACGTGATAGATGCACTAATGATAGAGGTTGTTTAAAATCATGAGAGGTCTAGAACGGGTAGATGTGAATCGGTTATTTACTCTTTCGGATAGTAGAAGGACTAGGGGACACTCCATGAAGTTAGCATGGGGCACATTTAAAACTAATCGGAGAAGTTCTTTTTTACTCAATGCACAATTAAACTCTGGAATTTGTTGCCAGAGAATGTGGTTCGTGCAGTTAGTATAGCTGTGTTTAAAAAAGGATTGGATAAGTTCTTGGAGGAGAAGTCCATTACCTGCTATTAAGTTCACTTAGAGAATAGCCACTGCCATTAGCAATGGTTACATGGAATAGACTTAGTTTTTGGGTACTTGCCAGGTTCTTATGGCCTGGATTGGCCACTGTTGGAAACAGGATGCTGGGCTTGATGGACCCTTGGTCTGACCCAGTATGGCATTTTCTTCTTCTTTCTTCTTAGGAACCGTCTATTTATTTATTTATTATTTTTATATACCGACATTCATCTCAATCGAGATATCACACCGGTTTACATTCAGGTACTGTAGGTATTTCTCTATCCCAGAGGGCTTACAATCTGAGTTTTTGTACCTGAGGCAATGTAGGGTAAAGTGACATGCCCAAGGTCACAAGGAGCAACTGGCAGCTAAAACTTAATGCTAAAAATACACAGGGCAACAAATCTGGTTTGCAGACAAAAGTAGGAAGCACAGTATTGGGTTGAGGGTCTTACCTGCAAAAAAAGAATGGGATGAGAGGATAATCCTATCTGCTTATCTTAAAGGGGAAAAGTGACAGCAGAAGCAAGAAGGATGTGCAGATGCATTTGCAATAGTAATTAATTACCTGGGCAAATCAAATCTGCACATATTATGGGATACTTGTATCTGTACCCCACAGCGTAAGCAGGTATGAAGGCTTGTGCATGAATACTGTACAGGTAATGCAATGAAAACAGCTATTTCCATGCTCTGAGCCCGTACCTGGACAAATCAAATCTGCACATATTGGGGCGGATTTTAAGAGCCCTGCTCGCCTAAATCCGCCCAATCCGCCCAAATCCGGGCGGATTTAGGCGAGCAGGGCCCTGCGCGCCGGTGAGCCTATTTTACATAGGCCTACCGGCGCGCGCAGAGCCCTGGGACTCGCGTAAGTCCCGGGGTTTTCGGAGGGGGGCGTGTCGGGGGCGGGCCCGGTCGTCGCGGCGTTTAGGGGCGTGTCGGCAGCGTTTTGGGGGCGGTACGGGAGCGTGGCTACGGCCCGGGGCGGTCCGGGGGCGTGGCCGCGCCCTCCGTACCCGCCCCCAGGTCGCGTCCCGGCGCGCAAGAGGCCCGATGGCGCGCGGGGATTTACGCCTCCCTCTGGGAGGCGTAAATCCCCCAACAAAGGTAAGGGGGGGGCTTAGACAGGGCCGGGCGGGTGGGTTAGGTAGGGGAAGGGAGGGGAAGGTGAGGGGAGGGCAAAAGGAAGTTCCCTCCGAGGCCGCTCCGATTTCGGAGCGGCCTCGGAGGGAACGGGGGTAGGCTGTGCGGCTCGGCGCGCGCCGGCTATACAAAATCAATAGCCTTGCGCGCGCCGATCCAGGTTTTTAGCAGATACGTGCGGCTCCGCGCGTATCTACTAAAATCCAGCTTACTTTTGCTTGCGCCTGATGCGCCAGCAAAAGTATGCCAAATCGCGCGGTTTGAAAATCTACCCCATTATGGGATACTTGTACCTGTACCCTACAGCGTAAGCAGGTATGAAGGCTTGTGCATGAATACTGTACAGGTAATGCAATGAAAACAGCTATTTCCATGCACTGAGCCCGTACCTGGGCAAATCAAATATACACATATTATGGGATACTTGTACATGTACCCCGCAGCGTAAGCAGGTATGAAGGCTTGTGCATGAATACTGTACATGTAATGCAATGAAAACAGCTATTTCCATGCACTGAGCCCGTACCTGGGCAAATCAAATATACACATATTATGGGATACTTGTACCTGTACCCCACAGCGTAAGCAGGTATGAAGGCTTGTGCATGAATACTGTACATGTAATGCAATGAAAACAGCTATTTCCATGCACTGAGCCCGTACCTGGGCAAATCAAATATACACATATTATGGATACTTGTACCTGTACCCCTACAGCGTAAGCAGGTATGAAGGTTTGTGCATGAATACTGTACACGTAATGCAATGAAAACAGCTATTTCCATGCACTGGGCCCGTACCTGGACAAATCAAATCTGCACATATTATGGGATACTTGTACATGTACCCCGCAGCGTAAGCAGGTATGAAGGCTTGTGCATGAATACTGTACATGTAATGCAATGAAAACAGCTATTTCCATGCACTGAGCCCGTACCTGGGCAAATCAAATATACACATATTATGGGATACTTGTACCTGTACCCCGCAGCGTAAGCAGGTATGAAGGCTTGTGCATGAATACTGTACACGTAATGCAATGAAAACAGCTATTTCCATGCTCTGAGCCCGTACCTGGGCAAATCAAATCTGCACATATTATGGGATACTTGTATCTGTGCCCCGCAGCATAAGCAGGTATGAAGGCTTGTGCATGAATACTGTACACGTAATGCAATGAAAACAGCTATTTCCATGCTCTGAGCCCGTACCTGGGCAAATCAAATATGCACATATTATGGGATACTTGTACCTGTACCCCGCAGCGTAAGCAGGTATGAAGGCTTGTGCATGAATACTGTACACATAATGCAATGAAAACAGCTATTTCCATGCTCTGAGCCCGTACCTGGGCAAATCAAATATGCACATATTATGGGATACTTGTACCTGTACCCCGCAGCGTAAGCAGGTATGAAGGCTTGTGCATGAATACTGTACACGTAATGCAATGAAAACAGCTATTTCCATGCACTGCACTGAGCCCGTACCTGGGCAAATCAAATCTGCACATATTATGGGATACTTGTATCTGTGCCCCGCAGCGTAAGCAGGTATGAAGGCTTGTGCATGAATACTGTACACGTAATGCAATGAAAACAGCTATTTCCAAGCACTGAGCCCGTACCTGGACAAATCAAATCTGCACATATTATGGGATACTTGTACCTGTGCCCCGCAGCGTAAGCAGGTATGAAGGCTTGTGCATGAATACTGTACAGGTAATGCAATGAAAACAGCTATTTCCATGCTCTGAGCCCGTACATGAACAAATCAAATCTGCACATATTATGGGATACTTGTACCTGTACCCCGCAGCGTAAGCAGGTATGAAGGCTTGTGCATGAATACTGTACACGGTAATGCAATGAAAACAGCTATTTCCATGCACTGAGCCCGTACCTGGACAAATCAAATATGCACATATTATGGGATACTTGTACCTGTACCCCGCAGCGTAAGCAGGTATGAAGGCTTGTGCATGAATTACTGTACACGTAATGCAATGAAAACAGCTATTTCCATGCACTGCACTGAGCCCATACCTGGGACAAATCAAATCTGCACATATTATGGGATACTTGTACCTGTACCCCGCAGCGTAAGCAGGTATGAAGGCTTGTGCATGAATACTGTACAGGTAATGCAATGAAAACAGCTATTTCCATGCACTGAGCCCGCATACTCTTCCCATTTTCCTATCTATTTTTTTTTTTAAATATACGACTGTGTATCTTACAGGCAAAAATAATGGAGCATTTCCTTGCATAAAAATCCAATTTATGGGCATAAGTCAGAATTCTTTTTAAGACGTGTGTAATTGAAATTACCAGTTCACCAGTTACTCCAGCAATTCACGCAGGCCTCCTCTAAGCCAACAAGACTCTCCCGGTTCCTCACCCAGCCAATACTACACAATAAACATGTTTGCTATAACTTGTGCAAGATATTAGCAGGTGTACGATTGCACAAGTTGCTAAATCTATGCAGATCAATTCTTCTACAATAACAACTTACACATGAAACTGTTGGCCTTGCCTCAGCACGCCCACCTTTTATTTTTAACTCTCTCTATGTGTGCAGGAACCTTAAAATACTCACGTACTTTTGATGTTTAGAAAATTGCAATTACACGAGTAGAGGCTAATTATGTGTTTATTTGACTGATATTTTCTACATGTCCTTTTCAAATGAGTGTGCCTTACATCAGACTTCTCGGCTTGCACGTAGGGTCACTACTGAAAATGTTGCTTCTCCCTCTACAGCTGCATCCTTATCTGAAGAACATGCACTTTAAGAACGTTCTGGGAGAAGAGAAGGTTTTTGATCAAAACGGCAACCTCATCATTGGCTACGATATCCTAAATTTAGTCTATTTACCCAATAGGACAGCAACTTCAGAAATTGTTGGAAATTACAATCCTAACGCTCCCTCTGGGCAAGAGTTCACCATCAACGAGAAGGCAATCATGTGGGACAGCACATTCACCCAGGTCAGAACTAAGTAAGACCAGGACATGAGAGAAGACAGCAGGGGAAAATGATTCAAGTCAATGGAGAGCTCGGAGATGTTGATTCAGTTTTATGGGTAACAAGGAGCACTGATGGCACAAGACATCCCCAAAGCAACCCGAATGTATGATTCCAGGTCAAAGCTTCTTGTATATTTTCTTTAAAAGAACCAAATAGGGCTCATTCCTCGCCTTCAAATGCCAGTGAATAGCTTGGCAATGATCTCATAAAACCAAACGACCCGAGATGACTCCTGACTAAAAAGAAATGTAACACTGAGTTTAAAAATCTAAACCCTGGAGTTATATCCTTTACACAGATATTTTTCTCCATATTTAGATTCCTCCACAATCCAAATGCAGCGAGAGCTGCTCTCCTGGCTACAGGAAGTTACCTAGAAGGAGAGAGCCCGTCTGCTGCTACGACTGCATTCCCTGCCCAGACGGCGAGGTCGCCAACCAAACAGGTGGGTGATTATCATGCGGCATGGCTACAAGTGATTCTAATATCATTCTCAAGCTGCCGCCACGCCGGCTACATTCAACTGGGGGCTTTTAATAGTCTGCGGGACGCTCAAAGAATGGCGAGGAGCCATGGCGCCATGCGTTCTGCGCCACATCTTTGTTACGCCACTAAAAAATTCTCATCATCGGTTCTGAGTCATAAGAAGCTGCCATACTGGGTCAGACCGAGGGGTCCATCGAGCCCAGCATCCTGTTTTATAACATGCACGCGTCTATATGCACTTAATTTTAAGTGGGCGCATACCTGCGAATGCCACTTCTGCCACGATAACAAGCGAGCATAAAAACCAGGAACAGAGCAAACAGAAACGATAGCAGCAAGTCGACATCTGCGGGATAACAAAGAAGCTGCAAGCCTCAGGACTAGTTTAGCATGAATGTATGTAAGGCGCTGAGCGTCCACAAACAGCAGGACACTCTCACATCCCACATGCATGCCACACAAAATCAGCAAATTCTCCTACAAACATCACCGACACCACCGAGTGTGGAAACCCAATCATTTTAAATGGTCTCTAAGCGATACAGTCAAAAGATTGTAAAGAGACGTCCAAGCTAGCTTATAGTCATTAGGCAATTCCCCGTGCGTGCATAACACATCTAATCTTTCTATATGCATCCAGGCAGCCATGACATTAAACCACGATGCAAGAGGAGGAGGATCCAAACGTTCAATCTACAGCAAAAAGCCACTAATACGTCCACATACACAAGGAGGTGGATATTTATTTATTTATTTATTTATTTAGGGTTTTTATATACCGACATTCTCGATATACATATCAAATCAAGTCGGTTTCCATATAACAAAACTGTCGCCAGTAAGGCGTTACATTAAACAATAGACAGAGTATTCAACAGAGAACGTGCAGCTGTTACATTAAACAATCAACAGATTATTGAACACAAGAACGTAAATCAATAATATTAAATATTAAATGTAAAAAAGATATATAAAATAGGCGACAAAAAAATTCGTCAAATAACATGAATAAATGATATGATAACTGCAAATAATTGGTAGGTAAGGTTGAATTGTACCGGTAGGGGTATACAGGTGATAGTGATCAATGTTGAAAGACATAACTTATGGGAAGAGCTGGAGCTAGAGAGCTGATGCTTCAAGAGAGGATCTTTCATAGCAAGTGGGTGGACTGTCCAGATAAGGTCCGGAGGGTCATGAGGGTATAAGGTCGGTAGTGGATTTTATATTGCGCTATTTTGCTCTTTGACCTGTGTCGAAGTGTTCCTGCGATTCCGGAAAGGCTTGCCGGAAGAGCCACGTTTTAAGGTTTTTCTTGAAGGTTAGATGGCAGGTTTCAAGTCGAAGATCTGGCGGTAATGAGTTCCAAAGGGTGGGCCCGGCTGTGGAGAGTGCTCGTTAACTAGCGAAGTTTTAATCGGGGGAGCATATAAAGAACCTTTATAATTATATCTGATAGGTCTTTTTGATGTGTGAAGGCGGAGTTGCGAGGTAAGATTTAGGTGAGCGCTTCCCATAATATCCTTGTGGATCATTGATAATGTCTTGAAGGTGATTCTAGCTTTTATGGGAAGCCAGTGGAGGTAGAGAAGAATTGGAGTGATGTGGGCTCTTTTGTTGGTGTTGGTGAGTAGCCTCGCCGCAGCGTTTTGTACCATCTGTAAGGGTTTTATGGATGATAACGGAAGACCTAGCAGAAGAGAATTGCAGTAGTCTAACTTGGACAGAATTATAGACTGAACTACTAAACGGAAGTCACTGATATATGAAATAGAATATATGAAATAGGATATATGAAATAGAGGAGACCCCAGGAACAAAAAAAAAAACGGCCATCAAAGGAAAGACGAGCCCCAGTAACTATGAACCAGAGAGAAAACCTCCTCCCAGAAAGGGAAAAAAATATCTTAGGACATAGGAGAAATTTATGAATTAAAGAATCGATTCTGCATTGGGGACAAGAATCAGAATGAGTTATGCCAAATTTATCAATGCAATTATTTATAATATAACTCCTGAAATGTAGCATCCAGGCAAAGTTTTAAACAAGATTCAAAGCAAAGACTAAATATCCTTGGCAGAAATATTAAGACCAGTCATTCAAGACCAGGAGTGTGCAAGATCAGTCAGTAAATCAGGATTCACCTTATATAAGCGAAGTTTATAGCACCAAGATAACCTATCTGACCTTTTCCCCATTGATCGCATGATCACTACCAAAGAGTCCGAATGAAATAACCCTGGATAAGACCATGGCAGATGACAAACACAACGTCTGGCCTGTAAAAACCCACAGAAATGAGATCTGGAAATCTGTTATTTATATATCATACAGTTGTTCAAACAAACAAACAAAAAGACATTGATCATCTAAACAATACACATTCCCTGCCCTGCCATATTTGAAACTGGCAACTGTACCCGTTCTACTGCCCGGGTGGCGAGCATTTTTATTGGCACATCTGCTCTTGTTATGAGCCGAATTTCCCTAGAAATTCACTGTAAGAGTGTCCCTTCCACACACTCACACCCTCCTACCGGCTCCCTCACTCTCTGGCACACACACACACCCTCATATGGGCTCCCTCTCTGAAACCCACACTCAAGCATCCCGCGCACTCCCCCTCTTACCAACCAAGCTGTCTCTCACACTCCCCCACACCCCTTCTCCTCTCTCACACTCACATTCTCTCTCACCAGCATCCCCCTCCCCTCATATAGGCTCCCTCTCTCTGAAACACACAGTCAAGCAACCCCCCACCCACCCTCGCTTACCTCCCATGCTCTCTCTCACACCCTCCCTACCCCCTCTCATCAACCATATTCTGTCACCCCCCCCCCCCCCCCCATTCACACACACACATCCTCTCTCACCGGCATCCC
The DNA here is from genome assembly GCF_901001135.1 of Rhinatrema bivittatum. Taxonomy (NCBI): domain Eukaryota; kingdom Metazoa; phylum Chordata; class Amphibia; order Gymnophiona; family Rhinatrematidae; genus Rhinatrema; species Rhinatrema bivittatum. The sequence goes on along the minus strand of NC_042633.1, from coordinate 16,353,307 downwards.
TCCTCAGGCTCTTTCACACCCTCCCCACCCCCTCTCACCAACCATGCTCTCTGTCACCTCCCCTCTCTCACACACACATTCTCTCTCACCGGCATCCCACCCCCCAATTCTGTCTCTCACACCCTCCTCTGTGACAGGCATGCCGCGGGACCCACGCCGTTGGCGAAGATGAAGGCTCGGCACGCTGTCCGCAGCGAAGAGGAAGTCCCGGCGCGCCGTTCTAGGCACAGTGGGGACTTCCATTTTAGGCTTGATGAGTAAATAGCAGTGGAGACCCCGGTATGCCATGAATGGAGAGTGTCCCGCTGCACAGGCTCCAGTCGCAGCGAAGATGAAGGGCCAGGCGCGCTGATCGCAGCACATGGGGGCCTTCCCTTTTCACCAGGAAGGGCGCGCCGTGCCTCCATCTTCACCGCAAATGGAGCGTCTACCGCGGGATGCGTTCCGTTCGCAGCATACCAGGGTCTCCTCTGCAATTTTCTGTCTGTCCCGTGATGTCCGCTGTCCTTGGGGTTTGAGGGAGGAATCTTGTGCAGTATCTCTTGGCCGGGTGAGCACCGACAGACAGCATTATAGCGCCATCTATTGGCGGGCTGTGAAACATGCAGCCCGCTATAGCGAGCACTGATGGACACCAAGCCCAATATATTATAGATATCCTATCTCGCAAACCCAGAGAAAATTGTGGGTTACCAACTATTTATTTAAAGGCTTTTATATAACGATGTTCATGTACTGGTACATATCACGTCGGTTTACATAGATCCAAAGTTGGAAATTACATCGAACAAGAGGTTACAAATAACAGGGCTAACTTGTTAGAGATTATAGAAAAGAGAGATTATAGAAACCTCTCTTCCTCCCCCCTCTCCCCTCCCTCCTTCTCCCCTCCTCTCTCCCCCCCCCCTTGCCCTCTTTCTCTGTTTCTACTGTTTATCTTTCTTAGTTATTCTTACTGTTAGTTAATTATGTATTAGTTCTTAATTATTAAGTTGTTATATCTACAATGTTACCCTTTCCCTTAGTTATTTACTTACTAGTTGGTATTTATTACTACCTTGTTCTATGTACAACGCTTGCCGTTTTGTTTTGTTTACTGTAAACAGACGCGATATCCTCGGATGAACGGCGGTATACAAACTCCAATAAATAAATAAATAAATAGAAAAGGTGAGAACGATTTAAAATTATTATTACAAAAAACACATAGTAAATTACAGTCAAGCTCGGATTAACGAAAGCCTTCTTAAGCCAGGGTGCATATTTTAGTCCAATTAACGGGCGAAATTATGGTTACGGCATCATATATCTGGCGTGGAGTAAGAAAAGCGTGAATCGGAGACCTTTAAGTGAATGCCTTTGTGAAAAGCCAACTAGTGGTAACAAGCCCTGATGCTTCAGTGGGATCTCTCTAAAGCTTGCAATAAATAACGTCACGCAAGCTGAACAGGTCGAAACAGCAAGGTTGTCGCAACTCATCCGGTGGTTCACCGTCAGGAGTATGCAGCCAACCAAAGAGAGAGAACGCCGATTTAGCAGCTACTATATTAGGGACACAAAAGACATAAAAATAGCAGTGATCCACTCCCACAAAAAAAAACAAAAAACGTAATTGACAAGCGACATTATAAATTCTAATGTCAGGTAAGTTCAGATCCCCATAAGATTTGGGACACATCAATTTAGTATAGCTAATTCTAGCTCTCTTACCCCACCATAGGAAGTGGACGATTATGTATTTTGGGCACGCTATATCTTTATTTGGGATCCAACACTGCACTATTTTTATTCTGTATAGTAGCTTAGAGAATATTACCATTTTATATAAAGCAGATTTACCAAGCAAGGTAAGTGGTAGATCCACCCAGGCTTGTAGCTGAGATTGAATTTCTGTAAATAGAGATTTGCAGCATAAGGCAAAGGTTTATCCCTAGTAACGTAGATACTAAATATTTCAACTTATTCAGTGACCAGCTAAGAGGAAATTCTCCCCTCCAGTTTAATCTAGTAGAATCATCTAATGCCAAAACCTCAGACTTGTAAAATTAATCCTCAACCCTGCAAAACTACCAAACACAATAAAAAGATCCATTATATGAGATAGAGAGACAAAAGGATTGCCAATTTGTCAAAACCGATGTGATATGTCTATGAACGTCGGTATATAAAAGTTTTTAAATAAATAAATAAATACAATCTGCAAATAAACATATATCATATTTGGAAGAGCCGAATATAAACTCCTTAGCTACCTCTGAGGACTTAAGCTTAAGTGCCAAAGGTTCGACAGTTAACAGGTATAATAACGGCGATAGCGGGCAGCGTTGATGGGTGCCACAGTGTAATTAATTGAGAGATTGACCCGTTGATTCTTAACAGAGCCTGAGGAAAGGCATATAATAGATGTATCCACCCCCCAAAAAAGAGCCAGATATCCCAAACCTTTTACAGCACCCAGAACATGTATGGCCACTGAACTTTGTCAAATGCCTTTTCAGCACCAAGGCTAATCACGAATCCTGCATGATTTAAGAGTCAACGGTTATACAAAGCCTCTAATAATGTATGCACATTCCGTAAGCCATGATGCCTTTGGACAAAGCCAGTTTGGTCCTCCGAAATTAAGGAAGGCAAGACCACACTCAAGTGGTTTGCTAGAATGGAAGCCAACGATTTCATATCAACATTAATCAAAGACATAGGCCGATAGGATTCGTGGAATCCCTTCCCGGTTTCAAAAAGACGGTAATTTAAAAAAAGATTAGCCCTCTGTGGAAAAACAAATGATTATACATATCTAGCAGAGGTGGCAAAACTTTGGTAGAAAGCAGTTTGCAAAATTCAGAACCAAAACCATCCATGCCAGGCGCCTTAGCTAATTTCAAGGATTTAATGTCAAATTCAATTTCACTTATTGTTACTGAAGCATTTAAAGATTTTAAATGAGCAATTTACTATGAAACCAAGTCTCAGTTTGGAAATGATTCACATGGGAAGCTCTGAGAGCGGGTCAGTTCCTTCGCTAGTCGCAAAACCTCTCAGCATGGCAGGCTTTACGTTTGCTGGTTTCATAGGAAGTTATCTCAACCCCCGCGTAGCCCGCTTCCCCAGCCTCCCACAAAACACCAGGAGCAACCTCAGGAGATGAATCTCACGCAGCAGAGAAATGCACTCTGTTTCTCATCCAGCCCCCTCCCCTCCAGGCAGCACGCAGGGAAGAGGAGAGGAGGGGGAGTGAGCCTGCGACAGATGGAGCAAAGGTGGATCATTTTGGGGAGATTAGAAGGGGACCATGGAGGGTGGGAAGAGAGGCTGGGGAATGAGAGGGGAAATCGGCTGAGGAGTGTATGCCTGTATGTGAGAGAGAGGGGTGTATGGGTAGGGGGCCATGTTCATGTATACACGTGTGTATATGTCACATTGGGTGGCATGTCAGAGGATGCAAGGAGAAGCATGACGGGAGCATGGTAGGGACACTCCAATACAAAAGCTCCCTCCTGTCCTACCTCTCCCTTCTTCCCAGATCCTGGACTCCACTCCCCAACTCTTCCTACTCCAAGAACCTCCCCCCCCCTCTCTTCTCCATCCCAGATTCCTAATCTTTCTCATTCCTTATCACTTTCCTCCCCCTTTCTCCTCACCCCATTCCTGATCTTCCTCCCTTCCTCTCCCCATCCAAGGTCTCCTCCTTGTACTGATACTTGAGATCACTTTTCTGCACAATTAAAATAAATTATACTAACTATACTAATAAACAGACTGTAAATCTAAACTCACTTTTATAAAATAATATAAAAGATGGAAATGTCTGCAATTTGCTTCAGAATTAAAACATTTTTCCCCACAGAATCTTCCCCTTGAGCTGCCACAGGAAATGAGGGGATTGTGCCTTAGACTTTCTGCTCCCTGTTTTCCAAATTCTGTGGGTGAGGGGTGACAGCACTGACAGTGCCTAGGGGCGCCAAAATCCTAAACTCATCTCTAGCTGAAGGAGACCAGTCATCGATGAGAAAATATGCATAAAATTAATTGTATAAATAGATTGTTCAAAAGTAAACATGATGTGGTGAGATGTAAGCATGACCTGAACACTAAATATTGCAAGGATGCATACTTTGCATTGGCCTATTCCTGAAATGCATCCGATATGCCCCTTCAATGCAGGCCCTAAGCAGTCCGTTTAGATGAAAAAAGCGTAATATTTCAGCTTGCAGAATCCATGAATACTTGGCAAAAACACATTCAGACCTTGTAAAACAAATGATAATTAACTAAAGATAAAGAAATCAAACAAATGTTTTAGGGGAAAGAAGCCAGATTTTAAAAACTTGCAGAAATTGATATTCCAAGCTACAGTGCAGAAGCATCGCTAAATATAAGGGAAGTGTGCACATTTCTGTCCTATAACTGACACTGTTTGTTAGATACCGAGACAATATTTTCCCTTTCCCAGATATGGACGCCTGTACACAGTGCCCAGATGACAAATGGTCGAATCAGAGGAGAGATGCCTGCATCCCAAAAGTGATAACCTTTTTGTCCTATGAAGAACCTTTGGGGATAGCTTTGAGTCTAATCAGCATTTGCTTTTTTCTCATCACTGCTGTCATTCTGGGAATTTTCATTAATTACAAAGATACTCCCATAGTGAGAGCCAACAATCGGGAACTCAGCTACATTCTCCTTGTTTCCCTCATGCTCTGCTTCCTCTGTTCCTTGATATTCATCGGCCGACCTGAGGACATGACCTGCATCCTCCGACAGACTGTCTTTGGGATCACTTTCTCCATCTCTCTCTCCTCCATCCTGGCGAAAACCATCACCGTGGTCATGGCCTTCCATGCCACCAAGCCAGGAAGCAAGCTCCGGGAATGGATGGGTTCAAGGGTCTCAAACTCTGTTGTCCTTTCCTGTTCCCTTCTTCAAGCCCTGATATGCTTTGTATGGTTGGGTACTGCTCCCCCATTTCTGTACCTGAACATGCATTCAGAAGCTGGAACAATACTAATCGAATGCAACGAAGGGTCACCCATAGCATTTTACTGGGTTCTGGGCTACCTGGGATTTCTGGCTGGCGTCAGCTTCATGGTGGCTTTTCTGGCGAGAAACCTACCCGGAGGTTTCAACGAGGCCAAGCACATCACCTTCAGCATGCTGGTGTTCTGCAGCGTGTGGGTGTCCTTCATCCCCGCCCACCTCAGCACCAGGGGCAAGTACACGGTGGCGGTGGAGATATTTGCTATCCTGGCCTCCAGCGCCGGACTGCTGGGCTGCATCTTTATCCCCAAGTGCTACGTTATTATAGCCAGGCCTGACAGGAACCACAGGGCATTCTTAACAAAAAACTGGGACGATTAATATTTGCGCAAGCCAAGGACAAGTTTAAACATCACTTGCAGCTGTTAGGTTGTCCCAGGCTGATTGATCTGTGCTTTACCCAGGAGCTCTCTCACTGATAGAGGAAAATGGTTGTGTTCTCAATTTTTAATGAAATCAAAATAAATGTTTATTTACAAATTTCAGCATATCACTTCCTCATCTAGGAGGCCCAGGACCCAGGCCTGATGCTGGAGCTGGGCCGTAACTCACAGCCTATTCCCGGTTCATCCTGCAGACCTCTTCTCCATGTGTCGGCAGTCCTAATTATCAGGCCGATACAGTAAAAGTCGCGGGAGATCCTGTGCGCGCGATTCAGTTAAAAAAAAATATTCAAATAGGGCCCGCGGTAAAAAGAGGCGCTAGGGACACTAGTGTGTCCCTAGTGCCTCTTTTTTGACAGGAGCGGTGGCTGTCAGAGAATTTGACAGCTGACGCTCAATTTTGCCGGTGTCGGTTCTCAAACCCACTGACAGCCACAGGTTCGGAAACCGGCAAAATTGAGCGTCTGGTTTTCAACCCGCGAGCCGCAGGCCGATTTAAAATGTTTTTTTTTTAAATTTTTAATTATTTTTAACTTTTGGATAGGCGCTAATTTCTGAAAGTAAAATGTGCGGCTTGGCTGCACATTTTACTTACTGATTCGCACGGGAATAACTAATAGGGCCATCAACATGCATTTGTATATTGCGGGTGCTATTAGTTTCGGGGGGGGGGGGGGTTGGATGCACACTGTACTGTATCGGCCTGTGAGTAAGCCTGAGCCCTAAGGGGGTGGGCCACAGACCACCCCGATCCACCTGTGGTTACATCACTATTGTGGAGTATGAACTGGTTCAAAGACAGGAAACAGAGAGTAAGACTAATTGGTCAATTCTCTCAATGAAGAACGGTAAATAGTTCAGTGCCCCAAGGATCTGTATTGGAACCAATGCTTTTTAATCTTCTTCTATAACAATCACTATATAATCTCTGTCTATATATATGCATATCTATCTATAGTACTGGGATCATATAGAGATCGTTATATCAACTGTCTCTAACCTTATATACTGTATGCAGTATGTATAGATATATAGATATAGTATATTATCAAAAACTGTCAGGCATTGCTTGGGTTGTCTGGTCCATAACAGCTATAAATGTTAATATTAAACAATAAATATTATTTGTTATTCCATATAATATTATTTATCTTTTCCAACTCCACCATGCTATATAGCTTTTCACTATAATATATTATGTTATTTTATTTTTCATTATGTTGCAAGATGTTTCTTGTTTCCTGTTTTATGGACTGCACAGTTAGTATTCTGATATTCTGCTGCCTCACATGTTACATGCAAACCGATGAGATGCTCTGCAAACTTCGGTATAAAAAAAGCTTTAAATAAATACATAAATACATGTTATTTTAAGTACTTCAATATATATTTATGTCCTTTGGTCATTCAATGCATGCTATTTCTGCTCTGTAATTCAGGTTTTCTATCCACATTTTTTTTTAATTTTTTATAATTTTCATGCTGCAAGATGCAGAGCAAACATTAAACGTTGGGACGGTAACTTTCCTACCGGCGCACGTGTGCCCATTCGTCAGCCCACGCCCAGGGACATGGCCATTTTATAACACGCACATGTGCGCATGTTATAAAACAGTCTCGCTGTACGTACATGTGCACGTGTGCGTGCAAATCCAACAACTTCTACCGCGTAGGTGGGGGGAGGGGGATTTTAAATGGGACGCGTGCCAATAGCATTGCCAGTAAAACCTGTTCATCCCCAGTTCGCCCAGTTAGCAACTAACTTCACCAAACCCCCCCTAGTTTAAATGCTTCATTTCCCCTCCCCCCCCCAGTTATTCCCAACCCTTCAAACCCTGCAGATATGCCTCGTTTTTTAATTTACATGGCATCCATAGCAGAAGCAAAGTTACGCAGCGGGAGGTTTCGGCACGCGCTGGATCGCGTAAGTATCTGCGCAGATATCAGCTTGGTCTGTTTCCATCTGCTGGCAGGGGAGCATAACGCATTGGTCCTGAGTCCATCCATCTTGTTACGAGCGCACGCGGAGCGCGGTTGTCTCGAGCGGGTGGTGAGCCCTTGGGCCACGGCAGGACTCAAGGAGGAGCCCCAAGCCACACCGTGGGAGGTGAGCTGGGCAGGCATGGTGAGCCAGGCGGGTACAAAAGCAGGGAGTAAGAAATGGAGTCTGACCCTCAGCCGGACCTGCACGCCCATGGCAACCAACACTGGGAAGTTGATTGATGAACGGTCCTCCGACTGTTCCCGGCCCTTTCGGACCTGCCGCTGGGTACGGCAATGGGCGGCAGGCTGGACAGAGGCGAGGGCAGACAGAGTCCTTTACACTGAAGACATCGTAGACAAGGCAGGTGCAGACATCGTAGACAAAGGCAGGTGCAGACATCGAAGATGAGGGCTGGAAGGAGACATGGGCACTGTCCCTGAGGGCGCCCTACTCAGCCCACCCACGGGACTGAGTCGCGGACCACCCCGTCCCATACGCGCCCTACTCAGCCCAGGAAGGCTGGTCGCGGACCACGCTGAGAACGGGAGAGCACCAGGAAAGGTCCAGTCGAGAAGGAACTCCGATGCCGGGACCAATGACATCCGAAGCCCCATTGGCTGGCAGGAACAGAAGCTCAAGAGCCCGGGGGACGAATCCCTCCTGTTGGCCACACCAGGGCCCAACAGGCCAGAAGGCTCAGGAGCCAGACGAGAACATAGGGCAGAACAACCGGAACTGGAACAGGATCAGGCGGCTTCAGGAACAGACATCAAAGCACGGACTGGAACAGACATCAAAATAGGACAAGGCACCATCAACACAGGCAAGACCACGGATGACCTGGATCGAGGAGAAGATTACAGGCAACTGTAGAGCCCGATCCGAAGGCAAGTTGCAAGTGACAAGAAAGTCCTTATATACTGGAGGTTGTAGGCAACTCCCTGGGAGGAGTTTGCCAGGACCGTCCCTCGCTGGCCCTATAAGTGGGGTAGAGAGCTGCGGGCCGGCCCCTAGGAGAAGGGCGTCGCCAAACAGGAAGTCCAAACGCATGCATGCAAGCCACAGGCAGGCCTCAGGAACCGCTAGGCCTCCCAGGCCCTGGAGCAAGTCCCGGATGGTGCACAGGAGAGGCCCTGGCTTCAAAGCGGCCTCCGGGAGGAAGGTAAGATACCTCCTGTAGCGCAGCAACAGGGGGGATCGTAACACATCTATACTAAAGGAAAATGAAATTATAGGTAAGTAATTTCTCCAATGGGTCACATAATAAAAACATTCACAGTAATCCAACAAAAACAACACAAACACATAAATAAAGCATACAAACAGCAATAATAAAATGTCATAAAAACTGAAAACTAGAGCTGTCCCATAATCTGACTGTGTAACTAAAGCCCCATCGTAGTGCATCGAACTTCCTGTCTGTGGGAATAGGAACATCCCACGTGATCACTTCTTTGCTCTTCTATTCTATTAGGGTTGTTTCCCAGTGTTTCTTTGTACGTTGATGTTATAATGTTTACACAGCTTCCAATGAATAAGCCCTGCCACCTTATTGTGCCTCTCTGTGTACAGGCTGATTTCACATCCCGAGTAGAGATGTCTGACCGCTTCCAGTTCTGTTCTGCAGAATCTGCATTGCTCCAGTTTACCTGACTTTTCTATGCCGACTATAAATCATCTTGTCCGTACTCCATTATTCTGTGCTGCAATTACCAATCTCTCATCCATCGGTCTGAATTCACCTCTCCTCAACCACTGCTGTGTCAAATCTTGATCCACATGGGGCTGCTGAAGTAATTCTCTGTACTTCCCAGTGAATTTGTGTTTCTGAAAATCATCCTTCCTTGTTTGCTGATCTGATTCTTTAGAGTGTTTTTGATTTGCTGTTCTGTAGTATATTGGATTATTTTGTCTTGTGTCTGAACAGATTTCCAACTGAAACATTTGTTGCATTCACACATATAAATGATTATTTTGTGGGTGTTATAGCAGATTTATGAAAGAAATGTAGCAGAGAGGAGGCTGGAGACTAAAGACTGGTTAGCCTCACCTCCGTGGTAGGGAAATTAATGGAGACTCTGCTGCAGGAAAGGATAATGAACTATCTACAATGGGGTCGGTTGCGGGACCCGAGGCAGCATGGATTCACCAGGAGAAGGTCCTGCTGACTAATTTTATTGATTTTTTTTGAGTGACTAGAGAACTGGAGAAGTAAGAGCACTCGATATGATTTGCTTGGATTTCAGCAATGCTTTTGATACAGTCCCACAGAGAAGGCTTGTGAATAAATTGAGAAGCTTGGGAGTGAGTGCCAAAGTGGTGATGTGGATTACAAACTGGTTGAAGGATAGAAGACAGCGTGTAATGGTAAATGAAACCTGCTCTGAAGAGAGAATGGCAATAAGTGGAGTGCCACAGGGATCGGTGTTGAGACCGGTCCTGTTCAATATCTTTGTTAGCGACATTGTGGAAGGGATGGAAGGTAAAGTTTGTCTATTTGCGGATGATGCTAAGATCTGCAACAGCATGGACACGCCGGAAGGAGTAGAGAGAATGAGACGTGATTTAAGGAGGCTTGAAGAGTGGTCAAAGATTTGGCAGCTGGGATTCACTTGGCCCATTCAACGGCTCAGGAAAAACATTAAGAAAGTCATGTTTCAAGTACACATTTGATTTTTCAACAGTCTCCTATTTTTCCAATGACTACAGCCAAAAACCTCCGTGCCATAGTTGTACATTCATCTTATCAAGAGCAAGGTCAAACCACCCCCGATAACCAATCACCGGGACAATACATGTGGCCACTATAATGAGTGTGATAGGATCACCCAAGGACCCCAACTGAGGTTACCTCAGCGTAAACCTTTTAAGTATCGACAGCACTTATCCTGTACATCTGAAGGTGTCATATATGCCCTATGGTGCCTTTGTGGATTAATATACATCGTTTTTCCTATTAGGATGTATCATACACGAATTCAGACACAAATGAGCTGTATTCACCGCCAAAGAACAGAGGCACCATTGGATAACAGCATCACATACAGCAGAGGAAATCAAAAAGGCAGGGCTCATTCAGCTACATCCATCACCAAGAGGTGGAGACTTTGATGCACAACTTTTAGAGTGGAACAACAGTTCATTTACAACTGAGATACCATCATAACTAGAGGACTGAATAAAGAGATAGATTGGTCCTTATTTTATTAAAAATACTTTATTAAATAATCATAACAAGCAGCTTTGACTCCAGCAGTGTTACATTGAGTGGATAGATTCAGGAGGGATTATAGCGAATTATTCTGTTGTAGGGGGCAGTTTCTCTAAATGGGTTTATTTTGTACAGACCTTGATGGGAATCAACCTCATTCATAAACCAGGTTAGGTTAGGAATGATCTCAGTCTCTCTCCAATTCACAGCTAATGCCCTTGTTAGTACACACATTATGCCAAAGTACACCTCCTTCTGAAGGTCATTGGGTGTAATATTCACAGGAAACATATCAAGGTGCTTGGAAATTCCTTTGAATTATGCTAGTGTAGATTCTTTTATATTTGCTTAGAGCAGATATGACAAATATTTACCATAGTCAAAACATGTAAATGATTTTGCACCTGTGTGGATTGTTTGATGTAGTTAGAGACACTTTTTTAATGAAACATATCACATTCAGAATAGTTAAATGGTTTCTCATTTGTATGAACTCTTTTGTGGTTATTAAGACTAGATTTATAAGCAAAACATTTATCACACTGAAAACATTTAAATGGTTTCTCACAAGTGTGGATTCTGCGGTGGATTTTAAGATCAAATTTATGTAAGAAACATTTATCACATTCAGAACATTTAAATGGTTTCTCGCCCGTGTGCATTCTTTTGTGTTCTGTAAGTTTATATTGCTGAGTAAAACATTTACCACATTCGGAACATTTAAATGGTTTTGTACCTGTATGGATTCTTTCATGTCTCCTTAGAACAGATTTCAGACTAAAACATTTACCACATTCAGAACATTTAAATGGTTTCTCACCTGTATGAACTCTCTTGTGGCTTTCAAGTTTAGATTGCTGAGTGAAGCATTTACCACATTCAGAACATTTAACTGGTTTCTCACCTGTATGAAGTTTTTTGTGGTCATTAAGACTAGAACAACGAGCGAAACATTTACCACAATCAAAACATTTAAATGGTTTCTCACCTGTGTGGATTCTGTGGTGTATTTTAAGATCAGACATCTGTAAGAAACATTTATCACACTCAGAACATTTAAATGGCTTCTCTCCTGTGTGAACTCTCTTGTGGGTTTTAAGTTTAGATAGCTTAGTGAAACATTTGTCACATTCAGAACACTTTAAAGGTTTGTCTTGTCTATGAAATTTTTCTTGTTCTCTGAAGTTTGATTGCTTAGTAACCTTTCCTCACACTCAGGGCCCTGAAATGGTCTCTCTGCTGAGTGAATTATTCCATGTTGGTGCAGCTCAGCTCTGAAGAAAAAGTACTTTTCAGACTGAGTGCATTTTAATGGTTTCTTTTTTAGGTGAACTTTTCCATGTGCTGTAATTTTTGTTTTCTTAGGGCTTCTTTTTTCTCCTTCAGTACCTACTTCTTTCCCCCTGGGTGATTTTATTCTACTGATTCCTCCTGCATACTCAGCTGAAGGTCCTGGGCTGTCTCTGGAGGGGTCTCTCTCTTTCCATTCCTCTGTCTGCTGCCCATCACACATTCTCTGCCTCTCACTATTATTCCTGATTCCATCTTCTGGTGGATAAAAATCAGAATATATGATCATTAAATTTACAGCAATGGAGAGAGACATTTATAAGAAAATTGATTCTTACTTGTTAATTTTTGTTACTGTAGTACTGTAGACTCCTGGGTTTTGCCTCCCTGCCAGCAGATGGAGACAGAGAGTGAGTCTCACTGACACTGTACATAACTCGAGGTGCAACCTGCCGTCCCTCAGAATTGATCTGTACCCAAGCCAAGATGATAACCATACTAAAAAAAACCCTTTTAACAATAATCTCCCGAAAGAGTAAACAGACAACATGGAGAAATATTAACACTGCACTACATACAAAATCATAACGAGTGGCCCACTCTCCCACCCTCAATGGGCGACTCTCTGGCCTGATCTGTGGTACTATAGAAACAAACATTAGAAGGTAAGAACCAATTTTCCTTTCCTGTTCATATCCCGGATCAGTCCAGACTCCTGGGATGTACCTAAGCTCCCCTTAACTTGGGTGGGACCTGGAGATTCCACTCGCAGAAAACTCTCACCAAAGCACATGGAAGCCGGAGCCCCGACATCCAAGCGACAGAGTCTGGTGAATGTGTGCAGCAGCTACCAAGCAGTCTCCCTGCAAATCTCCTGCGGAGATACCTTCTGAGCCTCAGCCCAAGAGGTTGCCTGAGAACGCTTTGAGTGAGCCCTCAGACCTCCAGGCACCTGCATGAACCAACTGCCTCCTTAAGCCAACGCACAAATGTAGTCTTAGAAGCCTGACACTCCCTCTGTGAAACATTCCCCAGAACAAAAAGGGTGATCTGATCTACGAAACTCATTAGTAACTTTCAGATACCCCAACAATAAATGTCTCCGTCCAAGGGCCGAAGGCCACTTGCATGAGATGCGGAGGAATCCAAACCTAGAAAGGTTGGAAGATCCGCAGTGTAATTAAGATGGAATGCCGAAAAAGAAGTCACCGTGCGTGACCACACTCTCCACTCAGAAGTCTGCAGAAACAGATCTCGGCGTGATGAAGCCTGGAGCTCCGAAATCCTCCTGGCTGAAGAAACAGCCATCAGGAAAACCAACGTAAAAGTCAAGTCTTTGAAGGGCGCCCCCCTCAGTGATTCAAACAGAGCCTCACTCAGTCCTGTAAACCCCAGATTAAGATTCCAAGCCTTTCCTCACCGACGGATGCAAACGCTTTGCTCCCTGAAGGAAAGGTAGGACATCCCCGATGTGTTGACAGAGAATAACCCTGTACCTTGCCTTGGAGACAGCTCAAAGTTGCTACCTGCGCCCTCAGAGAGATAAAGGCCAAAACCTCAGGAAGGAAGTAAAAATGTTCAGTACTGTAGCTTGAGTAGGGGTGGCAAAGCTATGGCGAAGTTAAATCGGATACTGGAAAAGATGTACACCAGACCTTGAAGATTCTCCAAACTCGCACATACGCTAAAGATGTGGAAGTTTGCCAGGCCTGCAACAAGGTGGTAATGATTGTTTCGGAACATCCCTTCCACCACAGCCATCTCCTCTCAAAAACCGAGCAGCCTGATCCATTAATATCGAGCGCTGGTGCAGAAGAGGAGACAGATGAGCGAGCCCCAGCAGGGCTGCCTATGGCCAAGCTGACCAGATCCGTAAACCCTAGACGAAAATGGCCAGTCCAAAGCCAGAACCTTAAACTGTCACCAAAAATCACAGCCCGAACTCACGGGAAAGGCTGCCCCCTTTCCAAGAGCAGAGCTCCCCCCCAAGCCATTGCACCGCCAACTCAGGGAGCAAAAAAAACAAATAACACCCGCGACACCCACCAGGGCTTAGAACCCAGCAGCCCTGTCTCTTTGGGTGAGAGATAAGTGCCCCGGCTCTATCAGGTGACTCGCCACCCCCTCCCTCCCTGAAAACGGCACCAAACAATCTCCCGAGCGGGGCGCGCAGTAGAAACGCTCTAATAGCATGGAAGGGGGGGGAGTCCATCAAAGCCAGCCCCCCTTAGAATTTCCCTCAGAAATGATCCGCTGTGCCCCAATACCTTCACCCCCGTCGGAGAGATCGGTAGGATCTGCCCATCGCCCAAGACATTAAAAAATGGCTGCTGGACCACTGCCCTGAACCTTACCAGGAGAGAGAGGGACTGAGAGAGGCGGGGATGGATCTATCTTCCTCCCACAGGCTAGAACGAGAGACGCTAAGCCTGCCCCATAGATCCTGCGTGCATCGGGGCGCGATTATTATAACAGGAGCCTCTGTCATGGTCCCTGTGCAACTTCTCGCCCCCTCAAGGCTTCCCGCTATCCCCCTCCCCCCCTGCCATGACCGTAAGTGGGAAAAACCCCCTGGACATCACCCCCGCTCGCCTCGACGCCGCCGGCCTCCTCTCCCTGCTCCAAAGAGCGTCCGCTTCTAAATTAAACCGCCTGCGTGTCCCCCCGCCCTGCAATGCCGCTGCAACCATCCAGGCCTGTGCTTAGCACGAAGGAACCGTCCCGGGGCGGCGGGCTCCCCTTCCCGCCATCAGCGGCCCAAACGCTCTGCCTGCCGCCGGGCGACCCTGTGCTCCCAATCTCAGCGGGATCTAGCAAAATGGCGAGGCAATATTTAAATCGGAGAGGTGACCTCCTGCTCCCGCCACCGGCAGGACTGAGTACAGAGGCTCTCTGTGCTCTTCTGTCTTTTTTCTTTTTTTGGGATTAAAACAATTTGTAAAAAAAAAAATCTGTTTGCAGTGAGCGAGTCCACCATGACGCCGCCAGACCCTTAGTGTCCCCCGACCACGGAAACATGCATCCCGGCATTAGCGGCTGGGCAGCAAGACTCAACTCCCAGAAGTCTCAGTCGCCGGTGGTGAGCTCTGCATCCCCGCTGAGCACGCAGCCTGCTCAGCACGAGGGGCCACCTTCACATTCCCCCAGCTTCAATTCCTCTATTTCATGCAGATTTATATTTTTTCTATCCTCTGCTTCTCTTACCTATTTTTTTTTTCACTGCAGGTTTTGCACCATCTTCCATCTGCTGTAGACAGAGAAATACCGAGGGAGTGCAGATGGCACACTGGGTTATGTACAGTGTCAGTGAGACTCTCTCTGTCTCCATCTGCTGGCAGGGAGGCAAAATCCAGGAGCCTGGACTGATCTGGGTACTTACTGGAAAGGGAGATAGCTCCATCTAATCACTGAATGGCATTAGAGTGGCTATGGATCCCTATCATATATAATAGAGCCTGGTGCTGCTTGTAGGAGTTAATAAACATGGTGCTGCTTGAAGGAGTTAATAAACATGTGGATAAAGGTGAACTGGTAGATGTAGTATACTTGGATTTTCAGAAGGCGTTTGACAAAGTTCCTCATGAGAGGCTTCTAGGAAAAGTAAAAAGTCATGGGATAGGTGGCGATGTCCTTTCGTGGATTGCAAACTGGCTAAAAGACAGGAAACAGAGAGTAGGATTAAATGGACAATTTTCTCAGTGGAAGGGAGTGGACAGTGGAGTGCCTCAGGGATCTGTATTGGGACCCTTACTTTTCAATATATTTATAAATGATCTGGAAAGAAATACGACGAGTGAGATAATCATATTTGCAGATGACACTAAATTGTTCAGAGTAGTTAAATCACAAGCAGATTGTGATAAATTGCAGGAAGACCTTGTGAGACTGGAAAATTGGGCATCCAAATGGCAGATGAAATTTAATGTGGATAAGTGCAAGGTGATGCATATAGGGAAAAATAACCCATGTATAATTACACAATGTTGGGTTCCATATTAGGTGCTACAACCCAAGAAAGAGATCTAGGTGTCATAGTGGATAACACATTGAAATCGTCGGTTCAGTGTGCTGCGGC
Organism: Rhinatrema bivittatum; assembly: GCF_901001135.1. Taxonomy (NCBI): domain Eukaryota; kingdom Metazoa; phylum Chordata; class Amphibia; order Gymnophiona; family Rhinatrematidae; genus Rhinatrema; species Rhinatrema bivittatum. The sequence continues at coordinate 16,337,327 of NC_042633.1, read as the reverse complement.
AATCAAAAAAGCAAACAGAATGTTGGGAATTATTAGAAAGGGAATGGTGAATAAAACGGAAAATGTCATAATGCCTCTGTATCGCTCCATGGTGAGACCACACCTTGAATACTGTGTACAATTCTGGTCGCCGCATCTCAAAAAAGATATAATTGCGATGGAGAAGGTACAGAGAAGGGCTACCAAAATGATAAGGGGAATGGAACTACTTCCTTACGAGGAAAGACTAAAGAGGTTAGGACTTTTCAGCCTGGAGAAGAGACGACTGAGGGGGGATATGATAGAGGTGTTTAAAATCATGAGAGGTCTAGAACGGGTAGATGTGAATCGGTTATTTACTCTTTCGGATAGTAGAAAGACTAGGGGGCACTCCATGAAGTTAGCATGGGGCACATTTAAAACTAATCGGAGAAAGTTCTTTTTTACTCAACGCACAATTAAACTCAGGAATTTGTTACCAGAGGGTGTGGTCAGTGTTAGGGATGTGAATCGTTTTTTGACGATTTAAAATAACGTCCGATATATTTTAAATCGTTAAAAATCGTTAGAGCCACGATACAATAACAATTCCCCCGATTTATCGTCAAAAAATCGTAAATCGGGGGAAGGGGGAGGGGAAGGGGGAGGGCGGGAAAACCGGCACACTAAAATACCCTAAAACCCACCCCGACCCTTTCAAATAAATCCCCCACCCTCCCGAACCCCCCCAAAATGCCTTAAATTACCTGGGGGTCCAGCGGGGGTCCGGAACGACCTCCTGCAATCGAATCGTGTTGTCTTCAGCCTGGCGCCATTTTGCACTGCCATTTTACAAAATGGCGGCGCAAATGGCACCGGACATAAACCAACACGATTCGACTGCAGGAGGTCGTTCAGGACCCCCGCTGGACTTTTGGCAAGTCTTGTGGGGGTCAGGAGGCCCCCCAAGCTGGCCAAAAGTACCTGGGGGTCCAGCGGGGGTCTGGGAGCGATCTCCTGCCGCGAATCGTTTTTCCGTACGGAAAATGGCGCCGGCAGGAGATCGACTGCAGGAGGACACTCCGGACCCCCGCTGGACTTTTGGCATGTCTTGTGGGGGTCAGGAGGCCCCCACCAAGCTGGCCAAAAGTCCCTGGGGGTCCGGGAGCGATCTGCTGCCGCGAATCGCAATTCGCGGCAGCAGATCGACTGCAGGAGGTTGCTCCGGACCCCCGCTGGACTTTTGGCAAGTCTTGTGGGGGTCAGGAGGCCCCCACCAAGCTGGCCAAAAGTCCCTGGGGGTCCGGGAGCGATCTCCTGCCGCGAATCGTTTTTCAGTACGGAAAATGGCGCCGGCAGGAGATCGACTGCAGGAGGTCGCTCCGGACCCCCGCTGGACTTTTGGCAAGTCTTGTGGGGGTCAGGAGGCCCCCACCAAGCTGGCCAAAAGTCCCTGGGGGTCCGGGAGCGATCGCGGCAGCAGATCGCTCCCGGACCCCCGCTGGACCCCCAGGTACTTTTGGCCAGCTTGGGGGGGCCTCCTGACCCCCACAAGACTTGCCAAAAGTCCAGCGGGGGTCCGGAACGACCTCCTGCAGTCGAATCGTGTTGGTCTATGGCCGGCGCCATTTTGTAAAATGGCAGCGCAAAATGGCGCCGGCTGAAGACAACACGATTCGATTGCAGGAGGTCGTTCCTGACCCCCGCTGGACCCCCAGGTAATTTAAGGCATTTTGGGGGGGTTCGGAAGGGTGGGGGATATATTTGAAAGGGTCGGGGTGGGTTTTAGGGTGTTTTAGTGTGCCGGTTCACGATTTTAACGATTTTCACAATAATTTAAACTTCCAAACGGCGACAATACGATTCCCTCCCCCTCCCATCCGAAATCGATCGTTAAGACGATCGATGACACGATTCACATCTCTAGTCAGTGTAGTTAGTATAGCTGTGTTTAAAAAAGAATTGGATAAGTTCTTGGAGGAGAAGTCCATTACCTGCTATTAAGTTCACTTAGAGAATAGCCACTGACATTAGCAATGGTTACATGGAATAGACTTAGTTTTTGGGTACTTGCCAGGTTCTTATGGACGGGATTGGCCACTGTTGGAAACAGGATGTTGGGCTTGATGGACCCTTGGTCTGACCCAGGATGGCATTTTCTTATGTTCTTATGTTCTAGGTACAGGTGGGCAATAGCACATGAACAGAGGGGAACAGACCACGTCTGACCTCATCCTGCTGGTTCTGTGCCTCTCATCCTCACCTCCAGTCTCTGCACTGATTGCAGTCCCTCACCAAAAGCTCTGCCACGCCCTGCTGGAGACCTGGGATTCATTCAGAACCCGGGTCCCTGAACCTCAGTCCTGTCAGCTTAAAGCAACTGAACTCTAATGACTCAGTAATGAGAATTTAACTGAGAGCCAGTAATAAGATTCCCCTCTACATGTAAATTTTAACATTCTCCATAGCCCATATTTTATGATAAATTAATGTTCTGCTCACCGCTCTTGGTCTCAGCCTCCTCCTCTCCTCCCTCCTGCTGGTCGCTGACAGGAGGATCCTCCATTTTCAGGATCTCTGCTGTGGGGTCAGGACTGTGACCTCAGCTGCCTATTAGAGAAATGGGAAAACATCTTCAGCCTTTAACCAGTCTTGGACCCTGACCCAAGAAAAGAGAGAAATGCAGAGTAAAAGACAGGAAAGAGGAGAAGAGGAGGTAGAAATGGGACAAGAGAGGGGGGAGGGAAATGGTGGGGGAAGATGAGAGAGAGGGAGAAGAAAGGAAAGAGAAAAGCAGAAGGAATGGAAAGAGAGCAAACAAATTCTCCACACAAGAAAGGTCAGAGGTCAGGGACATGATTTAACGCCTCCTCCTCGCTGTGTCTGGTCCAGAGGAGGCCTCGTGTCTCAGCAATGTTTGGATCGGCCCAGCAGTACCTTTAATCCAAGCTTCAGCGCCTGCTTCATGCAGCTCCTCACAGGCGCCAGGGATGCTCAGGTTCCCTCTGTCCTCAGATCTCGGGGGCTCAGTCCCACGTCCTTCTTGCTTAAATCAGATTAAATTGTCAGGGGTGACACTGGGGGAGCCTGTTATGGAAAAAGATGGTTACAATATGTAGAAAAGTTACCCCAGAGCCTGTATTATCAGTGCAAGTGAGCTCAGGATTATGCTGTGTTCATAGACACTGCCAGCAGTGCAGCACTAAGAAAGGAGGGTGCTGCTGTGCTGATCATCATCAGAAATCCATTCTAACAGACTCCTGATCATTTTAACACCGAAGTGGGCGACTTCACTCCTCAGGATCTACAAAATAATCTGGTGTGGTTACGGCTATTGCCAAAACATGCTGAACATTTCTACCTCAAAGAGTATTTTTGATAAAACCAGATGTTTTTCATCCAGCTGCCAGATTTCAGAAATCTGATTCTACCTGGCTCCTCCGCTTCATTATAATTATATGAGGCAGGGCGGGAGATGTCACTAGAAGGCACCAAAGCCAAGGAATTCTTAGACAGGAGGGCGAGGGAAGGTGGAAAGGAGACTCCTGGAGAAGAGGACAGGATATGAAGATGACGGAGGAATGTGCAGAGGAAACGTGAGAGAATATTTCTTTACTGACAGGGTGGTGGATGCCTGGAGTCCCCTCCTGACAGAGGCAGCAGCAGCATCCAACCAATCAGCAAATTTACACAGATTTAGGACGGACACAGAGGGCGGTGGTAAAGGCAGATGGGGAGCAACAGGTACAAGAAACGAGGGAGGGGCCTGTGTGTTAGCTCAGTCGTATGGAAATCCAGAGGGAAGAGGAGGGGAGAATACAAGGCGAGGGCAGGGAGTGGTACTTGCCTGTTACAGGAGGGTGAATCCCTTCAGTCGTCTCTGATTCAGGAGGATCCAGGAAGGGCAGATCTTCCTCTTGTTTAACGCTCAGTGAGAACACAGACGTTACAATCGGAAGGCCTGGGATGAGAAAACAAACGAGTCTAGGAGTCACCCAGGACCTGCTAATATTATATTAGGAAATGGATTTGAAGTCTCCAAATGTTTGATGTTAATGCCCCATCTCCTGTGATCTGAAAATGCAGAGCCCTTTAAATCCAGAACATTTACTTACTGATGCTGGGGTCCTTCATGGTTTCTTTCCCCTCCAGCTCCCAGTGCTGAGGGAAATATTTCTCATCTTCCTTCTTAATCTTGAATACAACATCGGGATTAAGAATTGAATAACCTGCCAGTAAAGATAGCAAAATTACTTATAAATTGTACTTGTGCAGGCCTTGGAGCTTTTATCTGTTCACTGTTCTGATGCAGACGTGTGTCTGTGTCTGTGTGTGTGTTTGTGTGTGTGTGTGTCTGTGTCTGTGTGTCTATATCTGTGTGTGTGTCCGTGTGTGTGTGTCTGTGTGCGTGTGTCTGTCTATGTCTGTGTGTGTGTGTCTGTGTGTGTGTCTGTCTATATCTGTGTGTGTGTCTGTGTGTGTGTGTGTGTATCTGTGTGTGTATGTGTGTGTGTGTGTATGTGTGTGTGTCCGTGTGTGTGTGTGCACGCGTGCGCATCTTTGGGTATTTGTGTGACAGAGCTTGGTGAGAAGAGACCCTTGCAGGCTAGCACTTGATTAAGGTTAAACCTTGGAGGGTTTCTGGTGCAGTCATTTCTATTCCTGACCCTCCTAGCTGGAGGCATAGCAGGTGCCAGTGCTCTCTGCCAGCCTGTGCCCTCCTGGAGAAGGGGTGTCCAGCTTCTTATCAGGAGTGTCTGAGAAAGAGTTATCTTTGTATTCCAGGACTTGGGTTTTCCTATCTAGATGCCAGTGAGAGGGACTGAGAGGGAGAGAGAGGATATTTGGTGCCGCAAAAAATATATAGAATATTTGAATTTTCTTTTCTTCATTGTTTACAAAACATATTTTAATAGAAAGTCATTGTTAATACAATCTCTGATATATAAACATCCCCACAAGCACGAGTGCTACCCCAGCCACACACACAGACACCGCCCACTGAAAACGTCACTAATCTCAACGAGGACCCGAGTTTTGATGACTGCAGTTAGTCTTCAGGGGAGAGGTCCAAGCCATTAAAAACATGATGCACTCTGCCCAAAGTACAATTTCACCACTATACCGTAATCATTGCCCAAACTCACATAAGATGCATTTAAATGTATTATCTACCATATAAATGGGCTTGGACCGACGTGCCGCAAATGCGCAGTAGAGAGCAGCTCTACTGCGCATGCGCGAGAGCACGTCGGTCAGAGGGGAGCCCAGCGGACGGCTGTCATGGAAGCGGTGAGAAGGAGCAGCGGCGGCGGCAGCACAGAAGGTCTCCGGGGGGATCTCTCTCTCTTGCGTGCGGGGAGAAGCAGCGGCGGCGGCGGCGGCACAGATACAGAAATGGGAGGTCGCCGGGAGTCTATCTCTCGCGCGCGCCTCATCACCGAGCCCGGTGGAGCAGCGCGCGCGAGAGAGATCCCCGGATACCTCCCATTTCTGTGTCTGTGCCGCCGCCGCCTCTCCCCGCGCGAGAGAGAGAGACCTCCCCCGGAGACCTCCAATGGAGGAGCAACGGCGGCGGTTAAGTGTCGGGCGGGTCAGAGAGAAGAAGAGGGAGTGGAGGAGGGCTGAGGGAGAGGAACAGGGTTGTGGAGGAAGGGGAAGGGGAAGGAAGAGGATGTAAGTGGGGAGGGTAAAGTTGTGCAATACAGAAAAAGGGAGTGGAGGAGGGCTGAGGGAGAGGGGAGAAGGGGAAGGAAAGGGAAGGGAAGGTGAGAGGGGAAGGAAAAGGGAAGAGGATATGACTGAACAAGTGGGAAGGGTAAAAAGTTCTGGAGAAGAGAAAAAAGAGTGGTGGAGGAGGGCTGGGAGAGGGAAGGGGTTGTGGAGGAGGTGGGAGGGAAAGGAAGAGGATGTGAGTAAATGGGGAGGGTAAAGTGGAATACAGAAAAAGGGAGTGGAGGAGGGTTGAGGTGGGAGGGGAAGGAAAGGGAAGATGAGAAGGGATGGAAGGAAGAGGATGTGAGTAAGTGGGAAGGGTAAAGTGGAGTAGAGAAAAAGAGGGAGTGGAGGAGGGCTGAGGGAGAGGGGAGAAGGGGAAGGAAAGGGAAGATGAGTGGGGAAGGAAAAGGGAAGAGGCTATGACTGAACAAGTGGGAAGGGTAAGAAGTTCTGAAGAAGAGAAAAAGTGAGTGGAGGAGGGCTGAGGGTGAGGGAAGGGGTTGTGGAGGGGGTGGGAGGGGATGGAAGGAAAAGGGAAGTTGTGGAGAACAGAGCGGCTCTAACCGTGCCGGTCTGAACGATGGAATCTCGCCCGTTTTAACGGGCTTAACGACTAGTTTTCAATATAATTGACAATATTTAGTATGCTCCGCTCGATGTCTTGGTTTGAGCCCACTGGTTCCCATGAGATGAACTCTGTCCTCCTGTGTCAATACTTTAGAGACGTTGCCAGCTCTCCTAAAAGTCACCCGAGAAATCACAAAGAACCTTCGTTCTTCTACCCTGTGCTCCTTTTAACCTCCAATGACCTCCCAGCGGAGCCCCCTCCTTCCCCGTACAATCCTGGTTCTGACCCAATATATACCCGACTACTGCAAGATCACAAAAATCACATACATCGCTTGGGATGACCGACAATCCTATCCTGCCGGAAGTCTACATTCTCGCCGTTGAGATTCTACAAAAAAAGTGCGTTGAGTTCAAAAACACAAGAGCATGCTGAACGGGACCCACACCGAACTTGTCCAGTTTGTCTCCATGGTACTTAAATCTAATACTGGAAGACGTGAAGCAGTTACACGGTCTCGCAACGAACGATTCTCTCTCATCCCAAACACCGGTATTTCCTTAAACATAAGACTCACGGCTTCAAACAGACCAATGGTGGCGAGCAAGATTAGCAAGATTTGCGTAAAGCGCCCCTTTTATATTTTCCTTAATGCAAGACCTCACGTAACCTCCAATCTGAAACCTTTGCAGGAGATCTAAATATAGGAGCACAGAAAGAACCCTGACTTTTGTAAACCCGCAAATCCAAAAATGCTCTATGTTCCTGATGGCACTGTTAACTAAACTGAAGATCTGGATCTAGAGTATTAATCCACTGTACAAACTCTTGTAATAAATTAAATGGACCAAGCCAAATGCACAGGGCAACATCGATTCACCTTTTCCAAGTGATTATATATTTCCAAAACTCAGATCCATAAATATGTTGACGTTCGTATCGGTCAATGTACAGAAGGGCAACCGAAGGGGCCATAGAAGACCCCCATCAGTATGCCTTTAAATCTGATGATAGATTATATCTTCAAATAAAAAGAAACTTTTCCTTAGCACAAAACTAGGGTCCTAGTTGGGATTAGTAAAGTTTTTAGTTGGGGGGTGGGGGTGGATTGGGTAGCACTCATGCTTAGGGGGATGATTATATATTTTGTATTGTATTTACAAAATATATTTTAATAGAAAACCATTAACAATGAATAAATACACTCTAAATATTTTGTATATTTCATGCAATTGCATTGGTGCCTTCAATGTAACAATACTGTGGTGATATTTGATCTGTGACATCTGGTTACCACAGTGGGGAAGTGCTAGAATAAACTCTGAATACTGACCGTCAGCAAGGAAAATCTTTATTAGTAAGATATCTTATGGAGCAATGCAGAACAGCCTAGCATGGTAAGGTATAGGTGGAGCTCGCTCATCTGAAGCTGGGCAATAGGTTGTATACATAACCTCCTCCAGACCTGCACACCAATGGGTTAGTTTCTATATTTGCATAATATGGTTAGTACTATTCTCTTATCTCACATATGCCAATAATACCGCATTCTTGTAAGCTGAGCCCAGAAGATAGGAGCAAAATTTAACATTTGACATATTTCAAATCCTAACAGCCTTGCCTAATTACAGATGTCTGAGCAGTTCCATCTTCTTATGCTGCTATTACCTTTCTGCTTCTTCATGACCTCCAACTCTTCTGTCTCCACAGAGAACCCCTTATAGCATCTTTACACTAGTGCAGAGCTAACGTATGAGCTTCGTGCACTTTTCAGCTTGGAGAAGAGATGGCTGAGGAGGGATATGATAGAGGTGTTTAAAATCATGAGAGGTCTAGAACGGGTAAATGTGAATCGGTTATTTACCCTTTCGGATAATAGAAGGACTAGGGGGCACTCCATGAAGTTAGCGTGTGGCACATTTAAAACTAATCGGAGAAAGTTCTTTTTCACTCAACACACAATTAAACTCTGGAATTTGTTGCCAGAGGATGTGGTTAGTGCAGTTAGTATAGCTGTAGCTATGTTTAAAAAAGGATTGGATAAGTTCTTGGAGGAGAAGTCCATTACCTGCTATTAATTAAGTTGACTTAGAAAATAGCCACTGCTATTACTAGCAACGGTAACATGGAATAGACTTAGTTTTTGGGTACTTGCCAGGTTCTTATGGCCTAGATTGGCCACTGTTGGAAACGGGATGATGGGCTTGATGGACCCTTGATCTGACCCAGTATGGCATGTTCTTATGTTCTTAAGCTGGAATCAGAAGAGTAAATCCTCCCTCCTGTTCCTCTGTGCCAGCTTTAGTTGTAGAGAAAGGAGAGACAGACTCCAGCTGGTCTACTTTAACATATAAAAGATTTATCTTCCAGCACAGAGCAGCATCTCTTGCCGGGCCTGCAGCAGAGGTGTCTCTCACTGGGCCCTGGGGAGCCACAGCAGCTCCTGTTGGACTTGGCATGAGATCAGAAGCCAGACTTTATATTATATGTGCCTAAGGGACCTGGCACCTGGGATTATTCCAGCCCTGATAAAGTGGCAGCAGCCATCCTGCAGTGTGTGTATGGGTGAGAGATGATAGAAAAGGCAGATTTACCCCGGGACATGAGGACGCCGTGAATCTCCTCGATGACCTTCTTGTACAGCTCCTTCTGCCATTCTCCCAGAATGTCCCACTCCACTTCCCAGAAATAAGCAGCGACGTCCCTGAACGTGACCGATGCCTGGAACAGCAAACAGGACACCCTCAGGTATTTTAAAAAGCCATTTATGTGCATAAAGTGCCCTTACACGTGAGGATCCTACGGACAATGCAATGGCATAAATAGTAGCAATTTTTAAAAGCCACCTGCCAAGAACATTTACAGGTGGAAAACCCTATATTAAGTGTGTAAATGGTTTTTAAAATCCGGCCCTTAAATATTCCTTGTGTTGCACATCCTGCCTGACCCCCGACAAACACTGGAAATCTGGAAGGCTGGATGGAGGGCCAGAGCTTGGGGACATGGGGCTTAGAGTACAACGGCCAGAGCAGGACCCCCAGAGGTTGAAGAGCAAGGGGAGGGAGTCCCATCCAGAGGCTGACGGGGTGGGGAGCTCTCTCCATACCCGCGTTTCATGGGTATTTCTTGAGGTAATGTTGGTGGCCATTGCACTGCCTCCTTCTCCCTCCCCAAGGACAACCTGACCTCATCTCCTCATCCCCACTATCCCTCCCCTCGCACAGCTTCATCCATCAGTGCCCTCTCTCCTTCCCTCTCCTGAATCCTGGAGTCCCGGGCTTGAAGGCTGTCACTCCCTCCCCGCCTTGGCTTGGTTAGCAGAAGAGCTGGGCAGTTCTGGCAGAGCCCAAGTAATAACCCAGAGCACAAATACCTCAAAAGCTCAGCCCCTGAAATGGAGCAAACCCCAAGGTTCTCCGCTATCATCCTCTTCAATATATAATCTCACGCTCCTCACAGCCATCACAAGCTCACACGGACTCAAAGTTTCCATCTCCATCTTAGAAACAGGGACAAACTGGAAATCCTACTGGGGTCAGCAAAGGAAAATTGGTTCTTACCTGCTAATTTTCGTTCCTGTAGTACCAAGGTTCAATCCAGACTGCTGGGTTATGCCTCCCTTCCAGCAGATGGAGTCAGAGAAAAACTGAAAAGGCACCCCCTAGACATACCGGTGTGCCACCTGCGACCCCTTCAGTATAATCAATATCAAAGCAGAAAGATGCCAATAACCAATGACTAGATCAAGTAAAGCTACCTGTCCTATTAGTATTGAAAAATATAGTGAGATTAACTGGTTTTTGTTTTTTTGTTTGAAACAAGAACAGAAGAAACTATGGATGAACAAACTGTAGAAGCGTCAAGATCTGCGAATTGAAAATAAAGAAATACTGGTGAGCGGATTCTACTGGATGAAATCTTGTTGGGCGGGCATCTGGACTGATCCGTGGTACTACAGGAACGAAAATTAGCAGGTAAGAACCAATTTTCCTTTCCCTGATTGTACCCAGATCAGTCCAGACAGCTGGGATGTACCCAAGCTGCCCTAAATGGGGTGGGACCCAGAGAGTCCCGCTCGAAGCACACTGCTGCCAATATCTGTCTCTAGGGTCTCTTCAATTCCTTCCAGGACTTCGGGGCCTGTCCCTGGGGAAGCTGGAAAGTTCTTTTTAGCTAATATGTATTCCCCTCAGAACTTGAGATCCACTGCTTCATCTTTACTTTCCAGGTCACTCATGAGAACATAAGATCTGCCATGCTGGGTGAGGCCAAAGGTCCATCGAGCCCAGATTCCCGTCTCCTGACAGTGACCAATCCAGGTCACAAGTACCTGATTAAGAACATAAGAGCTGCCACGCTCGGAGAGGCCAAAGGTCCATCGAGCCCAGATTCCAAACAAAAATGACAACCATTAAAATGTAATCTGTATATCTTGGCAGATAATTTAAGCCATGAGATACCAGATGATGAAACTGGCTGTCAGCACAATACAGTAAATAGTACAGTACAAGCTAATGTACAGGAAAACCTGCATGCAGGACTTAATAGCTGGCTCAAAATGACTCAGAAACACAACGACCATAAAACAAGTGATCTGTATACGTAGCAGACGTTCTAAGCCATGAGATACCACAAGCTGACAGTGAACGATATTTTAATTTGTATTGTAAATAATTCTTGTTTTCTTTCAATTATAAAGCCTAAAACACTAGTTGCATATTTTCAGAGACGTGACGATTCTAGAGAGTTTACCACTCCCAGCGGTTTGAAGTACATGTTTAGATTTTACTGTACATGCACTATGTTTTGACTTTTGATTATAATGATTTTATTGGTTTTTGCATCTACTTTTATGTTCACTTGAAAAACATTGACTATCAGCAAACCAAAACCCTACAAGGAGTTTTTAGGCGAATTATACTAAGCTCTGAAACGGAGAGGAGTATTGTTGCAGGCGTGGAAGCTTGGGCAGAGGTGGACTTGATACAACCTGCTGGGAGGAGCCCTGAAGGTTTCCACCGTCGGCAGGCAGATTCAGACGAGGCAGAAACCCAATTGGAGCTTCGCCTCTACCAGCCTATGTGCCCCTCGGGATCAGTCTTCAGGTACCGGGGCCAGCAGCTTCTGCTCGTGGAGAGATCTGTTGGCATTACAGGATCAGAACAGGAGAAGGCTTGGCGTATTTGGGGGCAAGCTATGGTGGAGGCAGGCGGTAATCGAGAAGGTCCGGAATCAAGCCAAGGTGAAGCACCGGGTAGCTGTCCAATGGGAAGGAGGGACGAACGGGCAGTTCAGGGAGGCAAGAAGCAAGAGAGGAAGCAAGCCACACTGAAGAACCGAAGAGGCAGCATGCTGGGACTAAAGAGAGAAGACTAAGGGCGCCGAAGGCTGAAGACTACTCAGACTACTTTAGGAAATAGAAGACTTGTTGCTGAGGCACTGGAGCCGTGTCAGAAGAGGCCTCTTATAGGTCTCACTGTCGGACGTCATCAGCAAGGACCATGGGAGATTTCCCACCGTGGTCCCTTTAGATATTGAACAGAGGTGTGCGCCTGCGCGCGCCTAACCAAACGTATAGGCAGGAGTGGTGGCCTTTGCTGTGTGTCGGCGGTGATTCACCACGTTTAGGAAAACTGCTGGCTAGGGAGAAATTGGTGGCAGTGGCCCACTGCATGTGCTGCAGTGAGTCAGGCCGGAGCTAAGAACGGCAATCTGTGGGAGCAGCCCGCAGACCAGTGAGTGCAACAGAGTAGAGAGAATGAAAAGTGATTTAAGAAATCTTGAAGAGTGATCAAAGATGTGGTAGCTGGGACTCAATGCCAAGAAGTGCAGTCGTGCATCTGGGGTGCAGCAATCCAAAAGAGCTGTGTGTGAATGGGGGGTGTGTGATAGTGTCTGATGACCTGAAAATGGTGAGGTAATGTGACAAGGCGATAGCTAAAGCCAGGAAGGCTGCATAGAGAGAGGAATAACCAGTAAGAGAAAGGAGGTGGTAATACCCTTGTACAGGGCCTTGGTGAGCCCTCACCTGGAGTACTGTGTTCAGTTCTGGAGCCCGTATCTCAAAGGAGATAGAGACAGGCTGGAGGCGGTCGAGAGAAAGGCAGCCAAAATGGGGTGGGGTTGTCTCGGGTTCATATTCTGTCCAGTAGTACTGAGTGAGAAAATCTTTAATAAGGAGTTCCCTTATAGTTCACTCTCTCTCCCCAGCACCCCATGTCAAATAAGTGTAACACATCATTACTGCTTAGAGATAACGTATTAGGGCGAGAAAGATAATTATTTATTAAGACAGAGCAACTCAATAAATCAGACAAAGAAAATGTTCAGCACAAATATATGCTTGTTTATTATATATGAGGCAATTTTATTTATTTAAAAGCATTTCTTTCCCACGCCCTCCAATTTTCAGGGGAGGGGGCGAGTTACAAATAAAACATAGTTTAGTCTGAACATAACTTAAAATCTAAAAACAATGATAAACTTAAGATAACTATTAAACTATAGCAGAAAATGTAACATAAAATCATGGACTGAGAGAAACATATAAACAAAGGAAGAGGATTGTTACGATACAGATAAATCTGGGAAGCCTAGAGTGAAAAGATGGTGTTTTTTTTTTTTTTTTTTAATCTTTTGTGTTTGCAAGTGATCTTAAGTCAGGGGAGTAGTGCGTTTCATAAATGCAATTTCTTAAGGAGTTTTATCTTAGGAAAGGCTTATCTCACCTATAGGTTGGATGCTGGGTCCTCGGAGGACTGCTAGCTGATGATGCAGGTTAGAATTCACAACATATTTATACCTTTTGCTTACAAAAAAGGAATTATAAAATAAATTCAGGTATTTGGAAAACAATACACATAACATCAAATAATTTAAAAAACAGATGCACAGATAAAGAGCACATAATGTCTATTTCTTAGGAATGTAAAAACAAAGTATAGACAGAGACACATAAAACTCTACCTGATACCATATATTTATATCTAATGCCTTATAACATCTGTTCTACCTGCTTAGCTAGATTGGAGGTAAATGAGCTATATTTTAATTCACCTAGCAAGAAGCATTGGCCTTCAATTAATAAAAAGATCACAGCATTTAGTGGCTAACATAAACCTTGAAATTCCCCTGCTTTCTGGAACATTCTCCAAGTTTCCCAGAGAGATAACATGTTGGGAAGGTAATGGTAATACCTTTCGGCAGCGTCTCGTTAAGAAATTGCATTATCTGGGTACTAGTCATTTTTATGTGCCCGGGTGCAATACCAAGGACAGAGTAGTCTGATTGCAGTCCTGTTCCCTGAGAACTACCTGATTGCTTTTCTTTATGCTGAGCTGAATTTGCAGGCAGGAGTATTCGCTTTTTAACAGGAAATGAAGGACTTGATTTTGAACGTAGGGACCCCAGGGGTATTGTTTGGGGGATATATTAGCTTCCACATGACAGGATCAGTATTGGAAGACCTATGAGAAGAGGCTGAAGGATCTGAATATGTATAGCCTGGAAGAGAGGAGGTGCAGGGGAGATAGGATACAGACCTACAGATACCTGAAAGGTTTTAAAGATGCATGAACTTCGAACCTTTTCCGTTGGAAAGAAATCAGAACTAGGGGTCAAGACATGAAGCTTAGGAAGGAAGACTCAGAATCAACATCAGGAAACATTTCTTCTCGGAGAGGGTGGTGGAGGCCTGGAATGCCCTTCCAGAGGAGGCGGTGAAGACAAAAACAGTGAAAGATTTCAAAGGGGAATGGGATAAACACTGATAAACATCCTTTAGCCTAAAGGCTAAAGGATGGAAATGAGGAAAAGGGTACATGGGAGTAATTTTCACAGTGTGGCAGTTACTAGCCTTAACCAATAAGCCTTGATGCTTTTCGTGCAAATAAAACACAGGTCTCCACTTCATCAGCAGGGGAAAAGAGAAATTGGATTCAGATCGCAACCAACAAGGGCCCAGACGTTTACATTCTGGGGAACTGAGAAGCATGGAGGTAACCTGCACGGAGCAGCAGTTGCTACCCTTAACAGAAAGCATGGGGATTACTACCCTTAACCAATAAATCTTCCTGCTTTTAATGCAACTGCAACAATCGCTCTTTGCTTTGATAGTGAGGGGGGAGTGGCAGGAAAGAGGAATTGGATTCAGAGACAATCAACATGATCCCTAAGTTTTACAGTCTGTGGTACTGATGCACAGACATAAGGGAAAAAATACAGGACAAGTCCATAAGCAAAGCAGATCAGGCAGCACTGTCTGAATTTTCAAGAAGGCTCATCACCCCATAAAAATGGTGCTAGCACTACATTTTTTTTATGGGTTATCCTAAGGCTTGGGGATAACTGCAGGGAGTGGCAGTTGCTACCCTTAAAAGAAACTTGGGCTAGGCTGCATGGCGCAGCAAATAGTACCATAAGAAGCTTGCTGGGCAGACTGGATGGACCATTTGGTCCATTTCTACCGTCATTACTGTGTGACTATGTATATTGTCTGTGGGACTCTGAGCTTAGCTCCTGATAGCTGAAAGAGCATGTCAGGGGTTAATTCTAACTTCCCTTTTCTCTGGCCTACACTAGAGGCAGCAGAATTGTGTAAACTTCAGCCTGCCACTAACTGAGACAGGAAATCTGTCTGACAAACCACTTGCACCAGAATGCCTGCACCAGGAATAGATCTCAAACTGTAGCAAACTGAAACTGCTCTTTGCCTACTTCCTCTTACACTTAGTCAGCTAGTTCAACACATCTTAAACTGCTTCAATGTCCAGTTTATAACCTTTCCCCTCCCGGCCTGCCAGCTTACACGAAGTCAGCAAAAAGGCCAGGAAGGACATTTATGGTATGACGCTGTAACATCCAATGAATGATATATGTATTTGCAAGGAACCAATGATGTTATGACAAATCTGCATGCTATGCTATGCTATGGAATTATGTACAATAAAAGGAGCCCCAGGGAAGGAGGAGGAGAGGTGACCTTCCCAGGGACACGCTTCACCACGAATCCTGCCTGATGTGTCTTCATTGATGCAACATCTGGTGACTCCGCGACGTGATCCAAGGCGTGATCCGAGATGTGACAAGCTCCCTGCTCATTCGGCTGGACAAAAAGCTTAGGTGCGCACCGTACTTAGCAGACCTGATCCTGCAAGCGTAAGAATTTTTTTTTAAGGTTTTTTTTTTCTCAGTGAGTCTGCTCCCAAACATTCGTGAGTATGGGAGGTAAACTTTCAGTTCAGCAGAAGTTTCATGCAGAAGAACTGAAAAAAATAGTAAAGAATCATTATTTTGTCACCAAGGGAGAAATAGCACAAGTCAAATTAGGGGATGTGGAAAAATTGATAGGAGAAATAGCTTGCCGTTGTTCTTGGTACCCAGAATCTGGAACTCTGAATGTAGAAGATTGGATTAAGATAGGCAACAGCCTGCATACGTCCCCACGAGCCCCCATAAGGCAATTGTTGCTCTTGCAAAAATGCACAGAGGCTCTAGAACACATAAGGACTAAAAATCTCAAGGCACCATCTCCAGTTCATGCGTCCTTAGAAAAGACAGTAAAGAAGCAGACAGACTGCCCATCAGCACACCTACTACACACACTCATCCCCCACCATATCCGCAAAATCCTTCAGGAACAGCAACTTCGCTGTATCCTCAGCTTCCCATGCCAGAACCCATGACACAGCCCATTCAGAAAAACAGCCCCTAAGCACAATCGAGCCACAACCTGGCCCGCGCGGTGCAGTTCGAATGGGTTTTCACCAGGAACAACAAAAGGGAAACCTTACAGAGGAAAAACCTCAGAAGACTAGACACTGAAATCAGAGAAGCTAGCCTCCCTCCGCCTTACCCTCAAGCTCTTTCACCACCCACAAATTCCCTGTATCCTGAGCTGTCACTGACTCCTGATCCTCCTGACCTGTCACCCAACCCTTACCTCCAATCCATGCCTATTTTGCTTGAGAGTAGTGAGAAAGACATGGAGAGTAGAGAGGAAGTTGAAATAGTCGCTGTACCTTCGGCTGTCGCTGGTCCCCCAGCAGCACAAGTCGCCAAATTAGAACATTCATATTTTTATGTCACCATTTGGGATGACTCATTTCATGGCTGAACACTTGCCTTTAGCCCTCAAATGAGAGCCTATCCTCTAGAGGGATCCCTGACTACAATTGAACTGAACACCGCCCGGAGTGCCGTAAGCAGTAATTATGCCCCCAGGTCTTCCAAGAAATTAGCATATATGACCTCGGGCCAAGTAGCCACACTCCTAATGTCACAGTGGCGTTACAAACAAAAACAGTGCCAACGTGAGACAAATGATCTAATGAGACTATACAATGCTCTATTACAAACCAGAATACACCAAATGATTGAACAAAAAAAACAAACCTGGAAGGAGTGTTTATCATGGGCTTTGATATTCCGTTACAGGAAACCTGCATATTTAGAGCGCATTTCCCCACAGGAAATGGCAGCGGCCCCTCACACATCAGAAAAAGATTCAATGCATGTAGGACCTTACGTTGCAACTGTGCTGAAATTGGGACAGGACACTATACATTTCATGTGAAATGATCCCCTTTGACAAAGTTAAAATTGGACCACATTTAAAATGACCTCGTTACTCTGAACTTATTTTCATAGCTATTGATTACATTACCAGTGCACAGAATTTGCATTTTTTTTTAGGACAAAGTAGGTTAAGATAGAAACTGGTTATTGATTCATTTTATGGAGTTCTCTTTCCTCTGTTTCTTTTCTCTTGAGAAACACTGTTCCTCCCCCTCACTCTGTCTTTCTGTTGTTAACTCTTGGTTATCACTCGTGGGGGGGAGGGAGAACTTTTGAAAAGAAAAAAATGAACTTAGTACTGCAGTTTCTCTCCCTAATTTCTGTATCTGTTATATCGCTGATACATTTCTTTATCACAACACATACTTTATACATTAATACTTTCAAACTTCGTTAATACTGAACTGAAGTTACTGACAAGGACATTTACTAGTGTTAAAATTTAGAATCTGAGCTACTAAAATTTAAAATCTGAAAGGACACTTTAACTAAATAATTAATTGAACTGAAACTTAGAAAAAAAAAAGGGAAGTAACAGTTGCTTTAGTGTGTAGCGGACAGAGCACTGCTTTTTAGGGAAGTACTCTTGTCAGTTCAGTGCTGAGCCAACAGAAAAAAAAAGAGATTGTTTAAAAAGAGCATATTTAAGTTCTACTTATTTGATAATTAACTGTTTGATGCTTAAGTTCCAATTATTCCAATTATTTAGTATTGCACATTACACTTCAGCTCAGAATCTTATTGATTGAATTTATTCCAGGTTGACATCTATACAGTGATGATAGTGCATCCACTAGGAGGCACTGTGCTATTCTATCAGATGTTACTACCAGATGTACCATATTGTTTTTATTTTAATAATTCTGTTGTATACTAGTTTTCATTTTTCAGATGTATGACCCTCCTGTCTTAAGGAAACCAGTTTTATTTTCCTTTTCTAAAATTTTATTCAGAATTCTGAACCTTTATTTTTTACTGATAGAGGTTGCTACATCTAAAGCAATCCCTCCCAAGCCTTTTCTTGCAAATCCAAATTGATTTTATTAAATTGTATAATAGAATTGATTCTCCAAGGTTAAAAAAGTAAAAATTTCACTTTAATCATTACCTTAATAATTTTTTGCTGTGTGCCAGATTTTAATATTTTCCAGATTGACAGCCTTCCTGCCATGAGAGATGTGAAGATGAACACTTTGCCGCTTATTTTAACATTTTTCAAACATTTCTCACACATCTTTTTGATTTTTGATCTAATTTATTTCTGATACATCTTGATATGACACTTAAGTTGTTTCTTCATTGTTTTTAATAATAAAGTGGGAGAACATTATATAAGATTAGTAATAGTAAAGTTATAGCCATGATGAAATCTTCTCATTAATTAATTTGAATTTCAGTTCTTTTCCTATATTAGGTACCCGAAGCCATAAGAAACACATATCACAATTAAGCCTTGATGAATGAAAAATTGATACACCTTGCTGAAAGATTGACTACGACATTTATGGAACTTACTCCAGCCCTCAAATCCCACAGCTAAAAGTGAATGATACCTTTACATACGTATAGCTGCAGTCATTCTCGCGTTGCAATGTTTTATGAATGCTGATTTAAACATTATTTCTGATAGCCAATATGTTTGTAATGTTGCTGCTTCTCTTCCTGGAGCATATGTAACCCCTTCATTAGATGAGAACCTGCTCTCCCTTTTTCTGACGCTGCAGTCAGCTCTCCAGAGTCGTAGACATCAATTTTACATTGCCCACATTAGAAGCCACCAGCCTTTCCCTGGATGGATTTCTGAAGGCAATGCTGTTGCAGATGCAGCCACAAAACAAGCAGTACTTACTGTGACACCATGGAATAGCCATACCATGTTTCATCAAAATGCAAAGTCCATCGCAAAACAATTTAATATTCCACTAGAACAAGCCCGAGCTATTGTACAGTAATGCCCCCAGTGTTCACAAGTCACCTCTGCCTCTCCCATGGGCGTGAACCCACGAGGCTTACGTGCCAACGAAATCTGGCAGATGGATGTTACCCAATACCCCTCATTTGGGCCCTGGAAATTTCTACATGTAACTGTTGATACTTACTCGCATTTTCTCTGGGCCACTCCCCAGAAGGGGGAGGCTACCAAGCATGTTATTAATCACTGTATTAAAACTTTTTCTATAATGGGATTACCCTCTGTTCTGAAAACTGATAATGGCCCTGCTTACAGCAGCCATTTCTTTGCTGAATTTTGCCAACAATGGAACATTAAACACATATTTGGTATACCCTACAATTCCACCAGGGCAAGCAATTGTGGAAAGAGCCAATCACACCCTTAAAACAGCTCTGGATAAACACAAACAAACAGCGGGGAATGCCATTGGACTTCCCCCTAAACAGGACTGGCTGAACAAAGTATTGTTTACTTTAAATCATCTAAACATATCAAATTCAAATCAGACCACAGCCGTGGATAATCATTATGGGACTAGGGTCAGTCACCCACAGCCGCCAGTTTTGTACAAAATATTACCTAATCCTGTCTGGCATGGCCCCGTTCCCTTACTAACGTGGGGACGCGGGCATGCTTCTGTGCTTTCTCCCACAGGCCCAATTTGGGTGCCAAGCCGGTGTGTCAAGCTGTGGAAAGATGGAAAGGCGTCCGGATCCACAAAACCTGATCCCAAACTTCTCCCTGAGCCTCCACAACCCTCAGAAGGACAGAGACCGGACTCCCCGCAAAAAGCAGCACCGGATGACCTGGGGACAGATCAAAGCGCTATCTGACCAATCTGCACAACTCTTGGAACAACAAGGCCTTAAAAAAAACTCCAGAGAACTTATTAGCTGCCTTTTCTTGCCTGAATGCCAACTCATTAGCACTTGTGTTCTGCATTCTCATATTTTGCTTTATCTCCCCAGCCATGGCCATAACCGAACAAGGACTCTGGCAAGACAACATGTACATCATCGATGCACAGAACTTCTCACGCCTGTTGAATCAGACTGTTGGATCTGCACACACATGCCAACACATACTCAAGGAGGACTAATGATGCATGCCGTACCACTTAATCTTACAGGATGTACTACTTACCCTTGGCCGAGAGGAAGGTATCCCCTTAACTCTCCAATTGACAATACCATAATACCCATCGGTAGCCATATTCAAGAGACTGCTGCATTGTGTTGGGAATATGATCCCGGGGATGGTGAGGGACTTCAGGTGGGGAAATATCCATATTGTAGCCGAACCATTGTATTAGAAGAAGTCATGATTAGATCGTACTCTAATGTAACAGCACACCCAGAATTCTCACAGAATATTTGCATAGCTTTACCCACTGTATGTGCAATTGGCTGATCTCAGGATGCTCAATGGGAGAAACAAAAAGGTGTGAAAGAGGAGAAAAATTCTCAGACGGGCAATTTGGCTTATGTGAATATGTATCCGCAATGGTTCAACAAGTCAAACAGCCCCATAGCTGGTCCATTAACCAGATAGGGAACATTTGGATGTTATGTGGGCGTAGAGCATATATGCACATTTCCCCAAAATGGAGAGGCAGATGCACTCTAGGCTACCTCCTCCCCTCATACTATGCAGTTCACAATTTGCCCAAAGCAAGACTCCGTAACAAAAGGGAAGGGATCAAGAGTCCCATAGATAAGAATACTGAAACTTAGGTAGTTAGAAGCCTGTTTCCCTCAAAGGGAACAACTATGAATTACAGAGACCTGCACATTATAGCTAACTGGACAACGGCTCTATTTAATCAGACAGTCCGTGCATTAAAACTGCTCACAACAGAAGTTTCTCAGATTAGAGAGGTAGCATTACAGAACCGTTAAGCTTTAGATACAGTCTTAGCTTCAAAAGGAGGAGTCTGTGCCTTAATTGGATCTCATTGCTGTGTATACATATCAAATTATAAAGCAAATCTCACACATACCATAGAGCAGATGGAGACCATGATTGAGGAAGCACCGCTCTCAGATAGAACACCGGTATCTCCCTGGGACTGGCTATGGTCCTGGCTTCCTGATATCGGTGTTCTCAAACGAATCATTCCTATTGTAATCATGTTAATTGTCTTATTTATTTGCTTGTGCTGCTGCATCCAGTGCATACCCAATTTTGTGTCCATGCTGAAACCTCGCTTTTCACCTAGATACAAAGATGTCCTGTATGCTGCTTAATAGGGAATCATGAGCCCTGCAGTAGTTGGCACACCATGCTGCATAAGCTCTAGGTGATGTGGGGAATCAAGAGCTCTGCGGCAGCTGGCACACCACGCCGACTCAGCTCTTCTCTCCATATCTCCCCTTCCCTATCTCCAGCCTATACGCCAAGCACAGCAAGCTCCAGATTGGGTCTCAAGCATAGATACAGAGATTTTCTTTATGATGCTTATAAAAAATAAAAAAAACAAAAGGGTAAGATGTGGGATTGTGAGCTTAGCTCCTGATAGCTGAAAGAGCATGTCAGGGGTTAATTCTAACTTCCCTTTTCTCGGGCCTACACTGGAGGCAGCAGAATTGTGTAAACTTCAGCCTGCCACTGAGACAGGAAATCTGTCTGACAAACCACTTGCACCAGATATGCCTGCACCAGGAATAGATCTCAAACTGTAACAAACCGAATCTGCTCTTTGCCTACTTCCTCTTACACTTAGTCAGCTAGTTCAACACATCTTAAACTGCTTCAATGTCCAGTTTATATCCTTTCCCCTCCCACCCTGCCAGCTTACACGAAGTCAGCAAAAAGGCCAGGAAGGACATTTATGGTATGACGCTGTAACATCCAATGAATGATATATGTATTTGCAAGGAACCAATGATGTTATGACAAATCTGCATGCTATGCTATGCTATGGAATTATGTACAATAAAAGGAGCCCCGGGGAAGGAGGAGGAGAGGTGACCTTCCCGGGGACACGCTTCATCACAAATCCTGCCTGATGTGTCTTCATTGATGCAACATTGTCACATTCAGAGCATTTATATGATCTCTGTTTTACATGGCTCATTTCATGCTGTTGTATGGGGCAGTTTCTCTAAATTAGTAATTTTGCAATGACCTCGACAGGAATCAACCTAATTCGTAGCCAATTTAGGTTAGAAATGATCTGTACCTCAAATTTACGAATAATACACTTATTAGTACTAGCATTGTGCCAAAGAGAGACTCCTTCTGAAGGTCATCATGTGTAATTTTCACAGGAAACATATCAGGGAATGTTTGGAAATTGCTCTGAATAAGACTAGTATAGATTCTTTTCTGCTTCTTAGAGCAGATATATGTCTGCAACATTTACCAAAATCAGAACATTTAAACCTTTTCACAATGGTATGGACTCTTTTGTGTTTATTAAGGTTAAATATTTGAGTGAAACATTTATCACAGTCAAAATATTTATTTATTTATTTAACATTTTTTATATACCGAGGTTCTGGTAACAATGTTACCAATCACTCCGGTTTACATATAACTTAGGGATGACATAATACAAGTGTCTTACATATAACAAGGAAAAGAAGAACTGGGTGAATAATTAAATAAATTAGATTAAATTGCTTAAAGCATTAAGAGAAACAACATTTTAACTTAATGAAATCTAACATACTAGCGATTCGGATCGGTAGAGTGACAAGTAGTCAGTCTTAGGCAGGAGGAGATTGTATTTGTTTCTGGGGATATTAAGTGGTAGGATACATGATGTGTTGCCCAAGACGGGAGAGTGATAGTGAAGTCGAAATCAGTCGTATGCTTGGGTGAAAAGCCAAGTCTTGAGTCTTTTTTTGAAGTTTATTGGGCATTGTTCGAGCCTAAGGTCTGAAGGGAGAGAGTTCCATTGTTTGGGGCCCGCTGTGGAGAAGGCTCTATTGTTTGAGGATATTTTGATTGAAGGGGCTTTTAGCGAGCATTTTTGTGCCGATCTCAATGGGTGGGATGATGAATGTAATTGCAGTGGGATCATGAGATCGAGGTGTGAGTTTTTGTAGATAGATTTGTGTATAGTTGAAAGAGATTTGTAGAGTATTCTGTGTTTTATAGGAAGCCAATGGAGATTCTTTAAGATTGGAGTGATGTGGTCCCTTTTTTTTTGCTTTAATTAGGGTCCTAGCAGTGGCATTTTGTAGCATTTGTAGAGGTCTTAGGGATATTGCTGGGAGACCAAGTAAAAGAGAATTGCAGTAATCAATTTTTGAGAATATGATTGCTTGCAAAACTGATCTGAAATCCTGGGGGTGGAGTAATGGTCTAAGTCTTTTTAGGACTTGGAGCTTGAAGAAGCATTCTTTCACTGTGTTGCTAATAAAGCTTTTAAGATTCAGTTGGTTGTCCATGATAACTCCTAGGTTTCTGACCAGAGGAGATAGAGAGGGGGTTGCCACTGGAAGAGTATTAGAGAGCTGGTAGTTGCCATCTTGGGTGATGAGGAGGAATTTGGTTTTGTTGGCATTGAGAATTAGGCAGAGGTCCTCAAGAAGTTTGGATATGGAAAGGAAGCAAGAATTCCAATAATGGAGGGTTTCTTGCAGTGATTTGGTTATTGGAATAAGAATTTGGACATCGTCCGCATATATGTAGTGGGTTAGATTCAAATTAGTTAGTAGGTTACAGAGAGGGAGCAGGTAAATGTTGAATAAGGTCGGAGATAAGGAGGAACTTGAGGGACACCTAACGTTGAGCTGATAGGCTGGGACTCTTTCTGGTTGATCTTAACTTTATAAAACCTGTCTTGAAGGAAGGATTTAAACCAGTTGAAAGCGGTGTTTTTGATTCCAATCTCTGCTAGTCGATTAAGGAGGATCTCATGGTTTACAGTATCGAATGCCGCTGATAGATCGAGGAGTATGAGAAGGCACGGTTGTTTTTTCTCAAGGTTGAAAAGAATGTTGTCTGTCAGAGAAATTAAAAGGGATTCGGTGCTTCTGGATTTACGGAAGCCAAGTTGCTTTGAAGCTAGAATGTTGTCTTCTAAGAATTCGGAGAGTTGATGATTTACAATTCTTTCAAGGATCTTAGCTATGAAAGGGAGATTTGCTATTGGCCGAAAGTTAGCTAGGTTATCCGGAGAGAGATTTGGCTTTTTTAGAAGTGGTTTCAGGATGGCGAGTTTGAGTGAGGTTGGCACTAGGCTCTGGATAAGTGAAGCATTGATGATTTGAGCGATTGGCTTAGCAATAACTTTGGCACTTGCTATGAGAAGATTCGCAGGAATTGAATCAAGAGGGTGGGAAGCAGGTTTAAGTTTCTTTAGTATGTTTTTAATCTCTAATGAGGATGCTGGTTCGAAGGCTTCCAGGCTTGAGGCATGTGATGGCTTTGTTATTGATAGAGGGTGTTGGGGGGAAGGATTTTTATGATTCCGAATAGGGATCAGGAGGTTGGCTATTTTTTCTTTGAAGAATATGGTGAGTTCCTCGGCTTTGTTTGCGGCTTTTTCATCCGGAATGACTGTTGTGGATGGTTTTGTGAGGGATGGAGAAAAGGGCTTTTGGGTCATATGTGAAGTGATGGATTTTTCGGGAATAGAAATCTCTTTTTGTCTGAAGAATGGAGATCCTGCATTGGTGCATGCTGGTTTTGAAGGCTGAGATGTTCGCAGGTGTGGGGTTTTTTCGCCAGATGTGTTCTTTGTTTCTGAGTACCCGCTTTAAGTGTGTGAGGTCTGGGGTGAACCATGGCTTTTTCTTTTCCTTGTTAGAATTGATGGTTTTGGATACTAGAGGGCATGTCAGATCTGCAACTTTATTTGTTATAGTGGTCCAGGATGCGATGGCTGAGTCCGCGTCCGTAATGTTAATGTGTTTAAGTTCCTCAGATAGATTTGTGATGAGAGTTTCCTGGCTGCATAATTTTCTAAAATGAATCGCTGTTTTCTGTGAGGTTGTAGTGCTAGGAAGGTGGATGGCTAAAGAGGTATTGATTAACTTGTGATCAGACCATGGGATTGGCAAGCAGACTATGGAAGAAGAGCGGGTGAGACCTTGATTGATAAAGATTAGGTCTAATGTGTGACCTGCTTTGTGGGTGGGTTCGTTTATTAGCTGTTGAAAGCCCATGAGGTTGAGAGTGTTGATGAAGATATTACAGTTGGGGGACCGGGGATTAGCATCCACGTGGAGATTGAAATCTCCAAGCAGTAAGGCCGGTGAGTCCGTGTTGATGTGCCTAGCAATACTTTCTATTAGAGGAGAAGGGTCTGAGTCGAGACGGCCTGGAGGAGCGTAAATGAGGCCTAGTTGCAGGTGAGGGGATTTGAAGACAGCAAATTCAAGCGAGGGGGAAGAGTTGGTTGAGTTGGGGGATAGCCCAAGAATTTTTTTAGAGGCTAAAAGCAGGCCACCTCCTCTTTTTTTTGGTCTAGGGATCGAGAAGATATCAAATGATTGGAGAGGAAGTTGGTTGAGCAGGACTGAGTCTTCTGGTTTAAGCCACGATTCGGTGATGGCACATAGATCAGGTTGCTCATCAACGAGATAGTCATGGAGTAGATGTGATTTTTTTGTTAGGGATTGAGCGTTCAGTAGAGTTACTGAGAATAAGGTAAGACCAAGAAGTTGGTTTAGTGGAGAGAGCATAATGGGTAAGAGTCTTTTTTGTCGTGTTTGTATATCCCAAGGTGTGACTTGTTTAATTGATGAGTATCTCCTGCTTTTGTATAAGCTTGGAATATCGTTTTGTCCCATTATTGTTGAAAGAATATGTAGATTGGGATGGGGGGTGGCAAGTAAAAGAGAGAGGTTAGAAGATGTCCTGAGTCCAAGAATCAAGTAGTAATGCTTCTGAGTGCAAAGGATCAAGGGATTTTTGGTGCGGTGTGGAGAGGCTTAAAGGTGGCAGGACCCTTTGTTGCGGTAGAGCCTTGACTTTAAAGGGCTCTTACCTGGGTTGTTGGAAGTTGTTCTTGGTTTCCCTTTCTTGGTTAGTTGAAAATTGGTGCTGTGATAGGTGGTATAGTCCGTAGTCTGGTCGTCGTAGCTGGGATTCAGTCACGAGGTGGCGCCCGCTGGGGGATCTCGGTGTGCAGCGAGGTAAGTAATCGTAGTTAGAGAGATGCCGGAGGTGGATGAGGAAGGTACTAGAAGATAGACGATCTGAGTATCCATATTATATACAGTCGACTCTACTGGGGGCTCCCTCGGGGCTGCACTAAGGGGCGCACAAAGGGCGCACTAAGGGGTGCACAAATGGTTTATTTAAATGGTTTCTCACATGTATGGACGGTTTTGTGGTATTTAATAAGGGATCTTTCAGTGAAACATCTCATTCAGAACATGTAAATAGTTTCTCACCTGTATGGACCATTTTGTGGATTTTCAGATAGGATATGTGAGCAAAACATTTATCACATTCAGAACATTTAAATGGTTTCTCACCTGTATGGACAGTTTTGTGGTTTTTGAGATGGAACATGCGTGTGAAACATTTATCACATTCAGAACATTTAAATGGTTTCTCACCTGTATGGACGATTTTGTGGTTTTTGAGATGGAACATGCGTGTGAAACATTTATCACATTCAGAACATTTAAATGGTTTCGCACCTGTATGGATGGCTCCATGGGTTTTAAGAGCGGACATGCGAGCAAAACATTTAGCGCATTCAGTACATTTAAATGGTTTCTCACCTGTATGGATAGTTTCATGGGTTTTAAAAGTGGACATGCGAGCAAAACATTTAGCGCATTCAGTACATTTAAATGGTTTCTCACCTGTATGGACAGTTTTGTGGGTTTTGAGATGGGACATTTGTACAAAACATTTATCACATTCAGAACATTTAAACGGTTTCTCACCAGTGTGTATTCTTTCATGTTTTTTAAGAGTGGAGATGCCAGCAAAACATTTATCACATTCAGAACATTTAAATGGTTTCTCACCTGTATGGACAGTTTTGTGGTTTTTGAGATGGAACATGTGTGTGAAACATTTATCACATTCAGAACATTTAAATGGTTTCGCACCTGTATGGATGGCTCCATGGGTTTTAAGAGCGGACATGCTAGCAAAACATTTATCACATTCAGTACATTTAAATGGTTTCTCACCTGTATGGATGGTTTCATGGGTTTTAAAAGTGGACATGCGAGCAAAACATTTAGCGCATTCAGTACATTTAAATGGTTTCTCACCTGTATGGACAGTTTTGTGGGTTTTGAGATGGGACATTTGTACAAAACATTTATCACATTCAGAACATTTAAACGGTTTCTCGCCTGTATGAACTCTGTTGTGGATTTTAAGCTTAGATTGCTCGGTGAAGCATTTATCACATTCAGAACATTTAAATTGTTTCTCACCAGTGTGAATATTTATGTGTTTTCTTAAACTAAATTCCTGACATAAATCTTTATCACATTCTGACCATATAAATGACTTCTCTCCCTTGTGACTTCTCTGATGAACTTTAAGCCAGGATCTATATCTGAAACATTTTTCACATTGAGAACACTTAAAAGGTTGGTCTTGTCTGTGAATGTTTTTGTGTTCTCTCAGATTTGATTTCTCAGTAAACCTCTCCTCACATTCAGGGCACTGAAATGGTCTTTCTCCAGAGTGAATTCTTACATGTCCTTCCATCTCAGCTTGGAAGAAAAAGCATTGTTCACATTGAGTGCATTTTAATGGTTCCTTTTTTAGGTGATCTTTTCCATGTGCTGTAAGTTTTGTATTCGTAGGGGTCCTTATCTCCTCTTCAGAACCTGTAAATGTTGTTTTTTCCTTTCTGTGATATTGTTGGATAGATGTGTGACTTGTCCTCTCAGGAAACTTGTTACCACATTCAATAATTTCTTGCTGTTCAACAGATTGTGAGTTTGTGGTGAAGTTTTCTGAAGTGTCAGCACTTTGAAATGGAGTCTCTCCTTCACTGAGTCTCTGAGTTTCTATAAGACTGGGGCAGAGGTTGAAATTTCTCCCTCGTTCAGAACATGCATATGGACTCTCTCCTTTCTGGACTACTTCTTTCCCCCTGGGTGATGTTATTCTACTGATACCTCCTGGATACTCAGCTGAAGGTCCTGGGCTTTCTCTGGAGGGGTCTCTCTCTTTGCATTCCTCCGTCTGTTGCCCATCACACATTCTCTGCCTCTCACTATTATTCCTGAATCCATCTTCTGGTGGATAAAAGCGAGAGTATGATTACTAAATTTACAAAAATGGAGGGAGACGTACTTTTGCTAATTTTCGTTCCTGTAGTACCGAGGATCAGTCCAGACTCCTGGGTTTTGCCCCCCCTTTAGCAGATGGAGACAGAAGTTTACAAAACAAAACTCCGCCTATATCTAGGCTGGTGCCACCTACAGTCTGGCAGTATTACTTAATGTCTAAGCAGCAGGACAACTCCCAAACATATAAACCTTAGAACGCTTAAAATTCCTCAAAACTATGCAAAACTAAGCATAACTCCATCCAACTGGGTACCGAACTCGAGGTAACCAACAATAATTCCTTCCTGATTTAGGTAATGCACACACAGACCACACATCCTCTCCCGGCAGAAAATCCCAACACTGGGCGGGACTCTGGACTGATCCTCGGTACTACAGGAACGAAAATTAGCAAAGGTAAGAACCTAATTTTCTTTTCCCTGTACGTACCAGGATCAGGTGAACACAAAAGGAATAGATGCCGTTATCTTTTCCAAATACTTTATTGATGCAGAGACGTTCCAGATAAATTGCCCGACTCTGGCCGAGTTTCGCGGCCTTCTAGCCGCTGCCTCAGGGGCTCCAAAATTCAAATCATTAATAATGTTTGATCCACTCAAATCAGATAATGTGCCAACGATGATAAAACAACTTCACAACGATGGGTCCAAACACAGATTTGTGTGTAAACCGCAGTCTCTGCTATGCAGCTAATGTGAGCTGTCTTTCGGTAGCCAGGATCAGTCCAGAGCCGGAGAGGCCTGCTCTAAGCACCCCTTCTCCAAACCCCGTCGACCCTGGCGCTTTCACATCCAAACGATAGTGCCGGGCAAAAGTGTGGACCGATTTCCAGGTGGCCGCCCTACAGATCTCCTCTGTAGGAATATGGTGGCATTCCGCCCAGGAAGCAGCCTGGGTGCGAGTAGAGTGGGCTCGCAGCCCCACGGGCAACGACCTCCCCTGTAACAGATACGCCGACTGAATGGTTTCTTTCAACCACCGAGCAACCGTAGTCTTGGAGGCCGCCTTACACCGCCTTGAACCACCATAGAGCACGAATAGGTGGTCGGATTCCCTAAAGGCATTGGTGACTTCCAAATACTGTAGCAGCGCGCGTCGCACATCTAACTTACGAAGATCCTTAGCCATAGGATCCGAAGACTGCACCTGCCCAAAAGATGGTAACTCTACCGTCTGATTCACGTGGAACGAGGAAACCACCTTGGGTAAAAAAGACGGTACCGTCCGCAACGAGATTCCCGAATCCGAAATCCGTAAAAAAGGCTCCCGACACGACAGAGCCTGAAGCTCCGAAATCCGTCGCGCCGATACCATGGCCACCAAGAACACCACCTTCAGAGTTAAATCCTTAAGTGTGCTCCTACGAAGAGGCTCAAAAGGTGCTGCACACAATGCTTTAAGGACCACATTTAAATTCCAGGACGGACAAGGCTGCCGAAACGGAGGCCGCAACTGCCTTGCCCCCCGAAGAAAACGCACTACATCCGCATGCGCTGCCAACGATGTGCCATGAATTCGACCTCTCAACAATCCTATCGCCGCCACCTGCACCCTCAAGGAACTCCTTGAAAGGCCTTTGGACAATCCCTCTTGAAGAAAAAGAAGTACGTCCGATACAGCCGCACTGGTAGGTACCACACCGTGCACCATACACCAGGACACAAAAACTTTCCACACTCGCACATACGACAGCGACGTAGACTTCTTACGCGAGCGCAAAAGGGTAGATACCACTGTATCCGCGTAACCCTTGGCTCTCAACCTTCGCCTCTCAAAAGCCATGCCGCTAGACAAAAGCGATCCACCAGGTCGAAACAAACGGGTCCCTGGTGTAGGAGGTCCGGAAAATACGGAAACCAAAGCGGTCCCTCGATCGCTAGATTCAGCAGGTCTGCAAACCACGGCCTCCTCGGCCATTCTGGGGCGATGACAACTACGTCCACAGGATGCTTTTCGATGCGCCGTAGCACCCTTCCTATGAGAGGCCACGGAGGAAACACATAGAGTAAGACATCCGTCGGCCACGGCACTACCAGTGCATCTACGCCTTCCGCTGCCGTCTCCTGACGGCGAGCAAAAAACCGGGGAGCTTTCGCGTTCTTGAATGTAGCCATCAGGTCTACTGCCGGCGTGCCCCACCGAGCGCAAATAAGTTGGAACGCTTCCTCCGTGAGCTCTCACTCTCCGGGATTCAGCCAGTGGCGACTGAGAAAATCCGCCTGGACGTTTTCTACCCCGGCTATGTGGGAGGCCGCAATGCTGCTCAGATGGGACTCCACCCAAATCATCAACACCCGAGCTTCGGATGCAACCGGCTGACTCCTGGTTCCCCCCTGTCGATTGATGTAAGCCACCGTGGTCGCGTTGTCCGACAGTATCCTGACTGACCGACCGCGGATCAGCGGAAGGAACTTCAAAAGAGCCAGGCGCACCGCTCGAGTTTCCAACCGATTGATGGACCACGACGACTCCCGGGCAGACCATTTCCCCTGCACTGACTGCCCGAGACAGACTGCCCCCCAACCGAGCAGACTGGCGTCCGTGGTAACCACCGTCCATGACGGCATTTCCAACGAAACTCCTCGACTCAAATTGTCTGGGCAGAGCCACCAAGTCAAACTGTCTCTGGCGTCCTGGGTCAGCGGCAATGGGAGGAAGTACTCCTCCGATATTGGGCGCCATCGGGAGAGCAATGCTGACTGTAAAGGACGCATATGAGCGAACGCCCATGGAACCAACTCCAGCGTAGAGTTCATAGACCCCAATACCTGCAAGTAATCCCATACTATCGGTACTGGCTTGCTTAACAACCGTCGAATCTGAGCTTGCAACTTTTCCGTTCGATCCTGCGTGAGAGACACCGTGCCTTGACCCGTGTCGAACAAAGCTCCCAAATATTCCAGGAATTGGGACGGCACCAGATGGCTCTTGGCTTCATTCACCACCCAGCCCAACGAGCGCAGCAGCTGGAGCACCCGCTGGACCGCTAGGTGACAAAGCGCTTTCGACTTGGCGCGAATCAGCCAATCGTCCAAATACGGATGCACCAACAGCCCCTCTTCGCGGAGTCTCGCTGCCACCACCACCATAATCTTGGTGAACGTGCGAGGGGCCGTTGCCTGGAACTGGAAATGCTGTCCCAGCACCGCAAACTGGAGGAACTGTTGGTGCTCCGGACGAATGCCGATGTGAAGGTATGCTTCCGTGAGATCCAGGGAGGCTAGGAACTCCCCCTTCCTTACCGACGCGATCACCGAACGCAACGTTTCCATCCGAAACCGAGGGATCCTCAGACACTTGTTGACACTTTTCAAATCTAGGATGGGGCGAAAAGTTCCTTCTTTCTTGGGTACCATGAAGTAAATGGAATACCGGCCCTGCCGAAGCTCATCGGTAGGGACCGGTACAATTGCCCCGAGATCGCGAAGACGAGCTAGGGTCGATCGCACTGCTCTACGCTTTTCTGAAAAACCGCAAGGCGACACCAGGAACCCCCGGGGTGGTCGGTGTGAAAAATCTAACGCGTAGCCGTGTCTTATCACCTCTAGTACCCACTGATCCGACGTGATTCTGGTCCATTCCTCGTAAAACCGGCTCAACCTGCCGCCAATCTTGGGAACGAAGGAATGGACCGGCCTCACATCATTGTGCAGGCTTCCCTGCCTGCACACCTTGACCGGCTCCCGGATGACCGAAACGGCGCCCGCAAAAGGACTGAGAATAAGCTTGTTGACGGGTAGCACTATGGCGAAAGGAAGAATTGGATCCTCGAGACGTTCTTGACCTGCGGCCACCGCGAAACCGAGGACGAGAGGCCGAAGCCCCCCTAAACCTTGGCCTATCCTCTGGCAACCGATGCACCTTATTCTCTCCTAAAGATTCAATCAGATCTTCCAATTCCTGCCGAACAACAACTTCCCCTTAAAGGGTAAGGAACCCAACCGAGCCTTGGAGGTCCCATCTGCCGACCAATGATGGAGCCACAGCAGCCACCGCTGACACCATCGTTCTGGCGGATGTGCGCAAAAGATCATAAAATGCATCCGCACTATAGGCAATGACCGCTTCCAAACGACTTGCTTGCCGTACCTCATCAGAAGACAGGGACTCATTAGCCAAGAGCTGCTGCGCCCAGCGAAGGCCTGCTCTCAGTGAAAAATTACTGCAAATGGCGGCACGAATTCCCAGCGCCGAGACCTCAAAAATTTGCTTAAGTTGAACTTCCAGCTTCCTATCCTGCACATCTTTAAGCGCTGTCCCGCCGGTGATCGGAATAGTGGTCTTCTTTTTCACCGCTGCTACCGCCGAATCTATCCTCGGCAAGCGCAATAGCTCCAGAACGTCCTCTGGTAGGGGATATAACTTATCCATGGCCTTTGCCACTTTCAGCCCCAACTCAGGAGTATCCCACTCCTTAAACAACAAATCCGAGGTCGAGAAATGTAACGGAAAGGCCGAAGGCGGTCCACGGAGTCCTAACACGACAGGATCCGTCTGCCCAAGCCGAGACTCAACCTGCGGGAGTGGAATCCCCAACTCTCCTAGGATTTCCGGAATGAGGGGTCCTAACTCGTCCTTCTGAAACAACCTGACCACTTTCGGATCATCCCCCTCCGCTCCATGCAGCGTACCGGAACCTTTGGCTCCCGGCTCCCCGTCACCCTCAACCCCCCTCGGGGGTTGGGACGGAAACTCCGGATCCTCTGATTGCTCCTCCGGCTCCTCTGAGTCTGTAGAGGAGTCCTGATGACCCCTGTCCCCTCAGGACCGAAGGGGCCGGGACCTAGGCGGGCCACCCGCCCCCGGACTGGGCCTCAGCCTTTTCTTCCCCGTAGAGCCAATCTCTGAGGGTCCTTCCGAGGGTGGGGTCCCTTGGGCCCTTTTCCGGGCCATGTGGCGGGCCTTAAAGGCCTTGTGCATAAGGAGCACAAACTGTGAATTAAACGACGAATCCGAGGAGTCCTCCTCGTCACTCCCTTCCCCAGGGGAATTCTCAGTGGAAGCCCTGGGCATTGCAGACCTGTCCCCCCCCGGGTGGTCTCTGCTGGGGGGACAAACACGGTGGGCGATCCAACTCCCCGCCTTCCTGCAGGCCCGCGTTTGCCTCGGCTCTCCGAGGCAATAAAATGGCCGCCGTTCCCGCCAAAAACGCGCCTCCCAGGAGCGGCAAAGATGAGCCCCCACCCCGAAGAAGCTGCGGGCGCCGCGGTGGACCCGGCACGAGTCTGCCTACTCCCCCGGGTCCCTGACGCCGTCGTCGATCCTCCCTCTCCCCCTCCCACACAAGCGGAACAAAGGCTGTCTCGCGACAGCCGCGCTGCCGCGGACCCGCAGGCCCGGCAAGCAGCTTGCCGCGGCATGGCCTGCCGCGCAGAGTGGAGCACAAGCCCGCGAAGAAAAAACCAAAACAGCACCGAGCCCCCCTCCAACCGCCGCGCAGACCAGGCCCCCGCGATGAGAGAGAGAGAGAGAGGGAGAGCACAGCAGGAAACAGCACACAGCCACCAAAACAAAACTTCTTTTTTTTTTCTTTCAGTAAAAAAAAATAACAGTACCTCGGATCCAGAGTCAGCTGGGGGGAGAGAGCCCGTATCCCCGGTATCACCCCCAGGACGACTAACACCGGTATGTGGGGCTCCCCCACTCCTCGGCAGCCTCAACCAGGGGGAATGGTCCCCTCAGGACCTAACCGTCCCCTGGGAGGCGGGAACTGGGACCAGCAGGTAAGCCTCTGCGGTCCTTCCCTTTTAACTACACAACACCTACCTCCTTTTTTTTTTTTTTTTAAATCTAGCACCTATAAACCTAGGTTCAACACAGACTGTAGGTTTTGCACCTTCTCCACCTGCTAGGAGACAGAAGAATACTGCCAGACTGTAGTTGGCACCAGCCTAGATATAAGCGGAGTTTTGTTTTGTAAACTTCTGTCTCCATCTGCTAAAGGGGGGGCAAAACCCAGGAGTCTGGACTGATCCTGGTACGTACAGGGAAAGGGAGATAGCTCCATCTAATCACTGAACGGCATTAGGGTGGCTATGGATCCCTATCATATATAATAGAGCTTGGTGCTGCTTGTAGACAGGTACAGGTGGGCAACAGCACATGAACAGAGGGGAACAGACCACGTCTCTCCTCATAGTTCTTCTTATACAGATCCCCCACCATTTTGGTCGCCCTTCTCTGTACCGCCTCCATCCTGTCTCTGTCTCCTTTGAGATACGGTCTCCAGAACTGAACACAGTACTCCAGTTGAGACCTCACCAAGGCCCTGTACAGGGCATCACCACCTCCTTTCTCTTACTGGTTATTCCTCTCTCTGTGCAGCCCAGCATCCCTCTGGCTTTAGCTATCGCCCTGTCACATTGCCTTGTCGCCTTCAGATCACCAGACACAATCACCCCAAGATCCCTTTCTTGGTCCATGCACAACAGG
The DNA here is from genome assembly GCF_901001135.1 of Rhinatrema bivittatum. Classification (NCBI taxonomy): domain Eukaryota; kingdom Metazoa; phylum Chordata; class Amphibia; order Gymnophiona; family Rhinatrematidae; genus Rhinatrema; species Rhinatrema bivittatum. The sequence goes on along the minus strand of NC_042633.1, from coordinate 16,302,892 downwards.
CTTTCACCCCCCATCAGATCTTTTGGATTTCCACACTCCAGATTCATGGCTCTGCACTTCTTGGTATTGAATCTCAGTTGCCTTATCTTCAACCACCATTCAGGCTTTCGTTCCTGTAGTACCACGGATCAGTCCAGACCATGGGCTGAGCCTCCTGTCCAGCAGATGGAGACAGACCAAAACTGAAAAGGTATCCTTTATCAGGACAGAGCCTACCCTGCAGCCCTTCAGTATAAAGTACTCCCCAAAGATCAAGCAAGTAACAAGAAACTGATAAATTGAAAACAGTTGAACCATTGAACAATTGAAAGAATTCTATATGAAACAACACTCGTGCATAAAGATTTATTCTCATTGTCATCTGTTAGATGCTTCTGGTGCCTTTAATAATAATAAGAGATAATTCAGGTATCCGGAAACCTGTAAAGAAAGAAAAGCTTCGAGCGGGGGGCCAGATCTAGCATGGGAGGGTGTCTGGACTGATCTGTGGTACTACAGGAACGAAAATTAGCAGGTAAGAACCAATTGTCCTTTCCCTGTACTGACCCGGATCAGTCCAGACCGTGGGATGTACCAAAGCTTCCCTAAACAGGGTGGGACAGAGACAGTCCCGCTCGAAGAACCTGCCGCTCGAAGGAGCCAAAAACTGGAGCCTGTACTCCAGACGGTAATGACGAGCAAAAGTATGGAGAGATTTCCAAGTGGCTGCCCTGCATATCTCCTGGGGAGAGACAGACTGACTCTCCGCCCAAGAAGTGGGTTGAGAACGTAAGGAGTGGGCCTTTAGGCCTTCCGGAACCGGTCGGCCCTTGCAGATGTAGGCTGACGCAATAGCCTCCTTTAGCCAACGCGAAATAATGGTCTTGGAAGCCTTATTTCCCTTATTCGGGCCACTCCACAGGACAAACAGGTGATCCGAGACCCAGAACTCATTCGTAACCTGAGGAAACGGAGCAGAACCCGCTTCACATCCAGGCAGCGCAGATCACCCTCCAATGTGCTTGCGATGTCTTTGGAAGAAAAAGCCGGAAGTTCTACTGACTGATTGACGTGAAAAGAAGACACCACTTTTGGCAAGAAGGAGGGTACTGTCCCGAGAGATACCCCTGAATCCGAGAAACGTAGAAAAGGTTCCCTGCATGACAAAGCTTGGAGCTGGCAGGACAAATGGAAACCAGGAAGACAGTTTTGAGGGTCAAATCCTTAAGTGTAGCCCTCCTTAGGGGCTCGAAGGGAGCTTCGCAGAGAACCCGAAGAACCAAGTTAAGACTCCACGAGGGACAAATAGTCCGTACCGGCGGCTTCAAATGTTTGGCCCCCTCGAAGAAGCGAACGACATCCGGATGAGCCGCCACTGCGTAACCGTCAATGCTGCCTAAGAGAAAGCCGAGAGCGGAGACCTGCACCCGCAAGGAACTGAAAGACAAACCCTTGGAGAGACTGCTCTGGAGGAAGGAAAGGACCTGGGAAACTGGAGCCTTATGAGCCAAAACTCCTGACGCGGCACACGCATTTTTTAACACCTTCCATACCCGGCTTCCGAGCTCTCAACAGAGTGGATATTACTTCTTCCTTATATCCCTTCTTTCTCAACCTCTGCCGTTCAAAAGCCAGGCCGCTAGACAGAAGCGATCCGCCAGATCGTAAAATACGGGACCCTGCCGAAGAAGGTGGGGGAGATGACCGAGGAGGAGAGGGCCATCCGTCACGAGGTTTACCAGATCCACGAACCACAGTCTGCGAGGCCACTCTGGAGCCACTAGAATGACGGGACCCTGATGGAGCTCGATTCTTCTGAGCACTTTGCCCACCAGTGGCCAAGAAGGGAACACGTACAGGAGAACGTCTTGAGGTCAGGGAAGGACCAGTGCATCCACTCCTTCCATGCAATGTTCCCTTCTGCGGCTGAAGAACTGAGGTGCTTTCGCATTGTTCATGGTGGCCATCAGATCCAGGTCTGGGGGACCCCACCTGCGGACAATCAGATCCATTGCCCTATCTGACAATTCCCACTCACCAAGATCTAACCACTGGCGACTGAGGAAATTGGCTTGAACATTCTCTTTCCCCATCAATGTGGGACGCTGCAAGGCGCTCTAGGTGATGCTCCGCCCAAGCGAAGAGCTTGCTGGCTCCTGGTGCCTCCCTGTTGATTGATGTAGACCACCGTGGTGGAGTTGTCCGAGAGAACCCGCACCGCCTTGTGATGGAGTAAGGGGAGAAAGACCTTGAGAGCCAGCCGCACCGCTCGAGCTTCCAATTAATTGATGTGCCAGCGAGACTGGACAGGGGACCAGTAGCCCTGTGTAAACTGAGTCTGGCATACTGCTCCCCAGCTGGAGAGACTGGCATCTGTCGTGACAATGATCCACTGCGGCGTCTGAAGGGACATCTCCTTCCGCAGGTGGGAAGGAGAGAGCCACCATTGCAGCTCAGCGACGGTAGACTCGGACAGCGGTAGAGGTGTCCGAAACTGCTCCAACATCGGCTTCCAGCGGGACAGCAAAGCTTTCTGTAACGGACGCATATGTGCAAAAGCCCAAGGGACCAGATCAATGGTGGAGGCCATGGACTCCAAAACCTGGAGATAGTCCCAGGCCGTGGGCACAGCAAGTGAGAGAAAAGAGCGCACTTGGCTCCTGAGTTTGGGCGCCCGCGCCTCGGGGAGGAAGACCTTGCCGACTCGAGTGTCGAATCGCGCCCCCAAGAATTCCAGGGTCTGGGAAGGCTGAAGCTTGCTCTTGGGAAAGTTGATTATCTACCCCAGGGAGGTCAGAACATTCAGGACCCTGCTGACCGCCAGCTTGCAGAGAGACTCCGATTTGGCCCGGATGAGCCAATCGTCCAGGTAGGGATGTACCAGCACTCAGGGCTGGTGCAAGGAGATTAGGTGCCCTAGGCGAGCCTTCTCCCTTGCCCCCCCCCCCCCCCTGGTCTCGGCCCTGACTCCTACCTCATTCTCGATCACACCCGCTGTCTGTGTGGTTTTCTGGGTCGCGAGCAGGTTGGGCACTGCTTGTGGCCCGCCAAATCTCCACTCCTCTTTGCCACCGCTTGCGGCCCCCTATGGTTCGCACCCAGTGATGCACCAAGGGTCTCCAGCGCCCGGGGGCCAATGCATCTGTGAGCCTCTCCAGCATCCCTCCTTAATCCTTCTTGTACTAATGCTTAAGGTCACAGAAAATCAGTGGCATCTCTAGACAGAAGAATTTTTTTGGGGGGAGGGGAGCCAAAATGACATTTCTTCATCACACCCACCTCTATAGCATGGATCCTGCTTTAAAACTGGTTACAAAAAAAAAGTGTTAATAAAAAAGTCCAAAGGGTCTTCTGCGTAATTTTAAAAAGCTGGCCAGTTTCACACTATAAAATTATTTGATAGCCTCATTCAACTAATTATATATGGCTATGAGAGTGAAGTCTGTAATTTATAGGAAGGGACAGAATGTCAATATAAATCCTGCACCTCCAGTTCTCTAACTCTGTGCATCCACTGAAATTCCCCCAAACAATGGAGCTTGGATGTTTCCCTTTCAGCTCATCATACTAAAAGATATTTTCAAATTCTGGTGTCACCTCACAGTAACAGCAGCACAAACACCTTCCACTGCCAGGCACATTGAGAACTAACACAAAACCCCGCAAAAAAGACACTCAAAATCTATACTGCAGTCCCATCGTAACATAACAGTAACAACACCAAGGACTCAAACAACAATAACCCTACCTGTGAAAAAGCAAGGGTAAATATTACACTGGGTCCTAGAATACCAATACACCACCTACTGAGGAAACAAAACAAACCCGATTGCTATAGATCCCTATGCTAGCGAATTTCTCATCATGGTCACACACACAGAGCAGAGACAGACCCTCACCAAATACAGAATACTAAATAAAGGAGCACAAATTAGACAAAAACTGAAATGGAAACCCCAAGAAGCCAGACTCTGTATTAACAATGGAAAAACAGAACCACCACTCCTCATAAAACAATAAAATCAAGAAATATAAAGCATCAGTTATAATAGTAAAACCATACTAATAAGAGAATATTTTAAAACTACTGATAAATAGAATTTGTATTAATTAAAATCATATACATTTTTTACAATTTCCCAAACACCAATAAAATATTTCAAAACAGCACATTTATCAAATAGCACCCAATAATTAAAACTAATAAGGATTTTAAAAAGCCCCTGCTGTCCATACATGGGAGCTCTTGATTTCCAGTCACCCTGATATTGTCGAGGATTAGGAGGTTATCCTCTCTCTCTCACGCATACTCACATGTCCATTCTCTCTCACACATACACTGTCACATACATTCACATTCATGCTCTTATATCCACCATAACCTCTCGCTCTCACAGACACTGAAACACTCTCAGGCTCTAAGACACTCTCTCCCCCTCCACACCCCCCCCCCCCCACACAAACTCTTACTCCCCTGGATTTTCTCATACACACTCATGCTCTCACACTCACTGGCTCCCTCACATACACACATACACACACTCAGGCAAGCTCCCAATCATTCTCACACACAAACTGACCCCCAGACAGGCTCCCATTCATTCACACACATACACCCCCAGGCAGAGTCCCATTCATACACATGCACACACTAAAGGCAGACCCCCCTCTCTTTCTTTTGCCAGCAACCTCGGAGCCTCTCTCATTCCTCTGCTGCCACTGTCACTGCTGCCGCATGGCTACTGGGGAGGCGCCGATTGCTGCTACTGACACTGAAGCCCATTCTGCTGCCTCTTCTGTGCAGGCCCCATGGGCTTCCACTTCTTCCATGCTGATCTCGTACATTGTCAGATCCGCATAGAGAAAGTGCTACTCTTGTACATTCCCAAAGATTACATGTGCCAATCAGTAAAAAGTAATTTTTTTTTTTTTTTACCTTTACTGTCTGATCTTAGATTTATAATCGGTTGGTCACAGGCTTTTTTTTCCACCTTCACTTTCTTATTTTTTTCCACCTTCCCTTTCTTATTTTTTGTCAATTACTTTTATATTGTCTTTATTTCTATTTATTTTCTCTCCATCTTCTTCCCTCAAAACACAGTCAGGTTCTCATTCTCACATGCATTTCTCTCTCTCACACACACGCTCTCACTCTCACACGCTCTCTCTCATACAATCATTCATACAAAGAGTCTCTCACTGGTACATGCTCTCTCTCACAAAATCATTCATACACACAGTCTCTCACTGGCACATGCTGTCTGAGTCTCACACACACAGGCTCTCTCTAACTCCCACATGCTTTCTTGCTCAAGCACAGGCTCTCACTGTCACATGTTCTCTCTCATACAATCATTCATACACACAATCTCTCACTGGCACATGCTGTCTGACTCACACACACAGGCTCTCTCTCACTCCCACATGCTGTCTCTGCAAACATTCAGGTCTTCACTCCCACACACAGTCTCTCAACTCATCTCATACACACACACATACACACTCTACAGGCCCTCAATCTCTCTCTCACCTCTGGGCCTCCCCTTCATGGGTTGCCGCAGGATGGGCTCTGCAGCGGCCCTGATCTTCTCGGGCCGCTGCGACTTGGGATTCGCAGCGGCCCGTAAGCGCTGCTCCTCTTCTGCACGCGCTGATGCTCCTCCTCCTTCCTGCTCGCGCGGCTCCTACAACGTTTTCTTCCGGGGTCGCGCGGGCAGCAAGGAGGATGAGCACCTGCAGGCTTGAACGTGACCATTTTCTTCGGGCCGTGGTGATGTGAGCTCCACCACGGCCCTGCCGATCAGCCTGTTCTGTGTCGCTGTTCAGCCGCCAGTGCGATGAGGTCCACCGGCGGCCGCATGAGCCTCCCTGCGCCGGGGGCATTGGCTCCCCTCGGGATACCACTGCTCGCGGCGCCCTCTAATACTCTGCGCCCTAGGCCCAGGCCTAGAGCTTCCACCGGCCCTGCCAGCACTCCGTCTCGACGAAGAGAGGCCACCACTACCACCATGACCTTGGTGAAAGTGCGTGGCACCGTGGCGAGAGTGAATGGGAGCGCTCGAAATTGGAAATGTTGGCCCAGGATCTTGAACAGGAGGTCCCGCTGATGGTCGAGGCGAATCGGAATGTGCAAGTAGGCCTCCGTCAGGTCGAGCGACGCCAGGAAGTCTCCTGAGCAAACCGCTGTTATTACCGCCCTCAGGGTTTCCATTCCAAAATGGGGAACCTTGAGAACCCGGTTGACACGCTTGAGATCCAAAATTGGTTCAAAAGAGCCTTTCGTTTTGGGGATGACGAAGTAAATGGAATATTGGCCGGATCCTTGTTCCTCCACCGGGACTGGGACTATGGCCCCCAGTTCCCGCAGTCTGTTCAGGGTCTGATCGACTGCAGGCCTCTTCTGACTTCCGCAGGGGGAGATTAGATGGAGGTCCGGCAGATCTCGAGCAAATTTCTCAGCCAGAGGAGCCGCCTGGCCGAGACACTGGAGACCATGGCTCTGGCTTGTACTCTCAGTAGATCGTAAAGGGCATCCACCCCATATGTAACTGCACCTTCTAGCGATCCACCTGCTCCGCCTCTGCAGACGGGAGGTCCTGGGTGCTGAGTAATTGCTGAACCCACCTGAGGCTTGCCCACTGCATGAGACTGCTGCAGATTGTCGCCCGCACACCGAGGGACAAAACTTCAAAGGTGCGCTTTAGATAAAATTCCAATTTATGGTCCTGAATGTCCTTCAAAGCCGTAGCCCCCACCACCGGGATGGTGCTGTGCTTGGTAACTGCCGAGACGGAGGAATCCACCTTAGGCATCTTAAGCATATTCAAGCAGTCCTCAGGAAGAGGGTGGAGCTTGTCCTTAGCCCTGCCCACTCAGAGTCCCGCCTCCGGGGACTCCCATTCCCGGAGCAGCATCAGCTTGTGCATGGGATGGAACGGAAATGTGTGCGGGGGAGCCCTAAGCCCCGCCAGGACTGGGTCCACGTTAGGAGGCATCACGGCTGTGACCGTATCCTCAGGGGTCACCTCGAATCCCAGTACCTGCAATACGAAGGGAATGAGCGGCTCCAGTTCCTCCCTTTGAAATATGTGGAGCACCCGTGGAGCGTCCCCCCTCCAGGGGGAGGGGGTTGGGAAGCAGAGGATCAGCATCCGGATCCGGATCAGGAACCAGCAGAGGCTGCGGGGGATCCGGAGGTGGCAGGACCCCCGGGACCACCCTAACTCTAATGGAGCCCTGCCCTTCCGGCTCCTTAGGGGGCTGCGGAGGAGAAACCCGTGGGTTCTTAGGCGGGGGGGGGGGGTCCTCCTCCTCCTGCATAAGGAGCACAAACTCTGTGGAAGAACGGGTTTTTGGCTTCCCGGGGGGCTTAAATCCGGTGGACAAAGCAAAGAATCGGGCTCACCTTCCGCCTGCAGCCCAGTTTCTGGATGAGATTTTGCTTCCAATACGGCCGCCGTTCCCACGGTTTTTCGGGTCGGGAACGGCCTGGCCACGCGGCGTGCGGCTCGTCCCCGGGTTGCAGTAGTTGGGGTTGCAGAGGAGGGGCCCTCCCCACCCAGCAGACACCCGGAGCAGGCTCCCCGCAGGCACTGCAGATGCTGGAAGGCGGCATCAGCGTCTGACAAAAAAAGTGCTGCGAGGAGAACAAAAACCAGCTGAGCTGTGCGAGCTGAGCCGGCCGGTCAGCGGAGGCAGAGACTGAACCCTGCACGCTGCCGGAGCTGTCCACGCTTCTTAAAAGAAGTAAGAAAGGCCTTAACTTGAAAATCTTTTTTTTTTTTAAACACAGCAGTGCAGGGGAAGGTTTCTCTCTCACCGGCCCTATGTGGACAGCGAGCCAAGGGGGGATTGACTGGACCACCAGTATCACCCCAGAAGGTCACCGGGAATGGAAGCCTAGGCTGAAGATTTGAAGGGGCTAAGCCCCCCTAGGCCCCTAGCAGAACGAGGAGACAGGACTGTGTCCCAGAACAGAAACACAGAATCTTTCAAAAGTACATTTTTATTTATTTATTTTTTTAAATATAGACAAGAGTTAATCCTTGCTTGATCCAGTAAAGAAAAGGAATAGAATCCCCTCGGGGACAAAGATAAGGAGATAAGAAGGGGAACCACAGGTTCAGCTGCCTGCGTCTGCTGGAGACAGACAAATACTGAAGGGCTGCAGGGTAGGCTCTGTCCTGATATAGGATGCTCTTTCAGTTTTGGTCTGTCTCCATCTGCTGGACAGGAGGCTCTAAAGGGAACTTAGTATCATCTGCAAACAGACAAAGGTACTGAACAGAATCTGTCCTACAACCGATCCCTGTGGCAGGCCCCGTAACACTGCTCTCTCTTCAGAGCAGCTTCCATTTACCATCACCCACTGTCTCCTGTCCCTCAACCGGTTTGTAATCCACGTCACCACCTTGGCGCTCACTCCCAAGCTTCTCATTTTGTTCCCGAGTCTCCTATGCGGGAGCGCATCAAAAGCTTTAAAGTGTGTTAGGAAGGAATATTTTGCTCACCGCTCTTGGTCTCCGTCTCCTCCCCGCCCAGTCTCAGGATCTCTGCTGTAGGGTCAGGACTGGGACCTCGGCTGCCTGTTAGAGAATGAGATTGTGCCTTCAGCTTTTAAACAGTCTGGGATATTGACCTAAGAAAGGCAAAACTTGAACTGCCAATCGGTTTTCTCAGCATTAAGTGCACTTACGTGGGTAAATGGCTTTTGAAAATTGCTAGGACGGTCTGTTACATTTGCACGCGTAACTCCTTTCATAATTCTCCTGCTGGGGTCCCTCAATCCCACGAGGATGGAAACCGTTTGCTGTGCAATCCCCCCTCCCTCCCTCCTGCTGCTTCCCCTGCCTTCCTCTCTCTTACTGTTCCCAGGGGGGGTTTCCTGCTGCCACTGTGAGCCCTCCACACAAGAAAGGTCAGAGGTCAGGGACATGATTTAACGCCTCCTCCTCGCTGTGTCTGGTCCAGAGGAGGCCTCGTGTCTCAGCAATGTTTGGATCGACCCAGCAGTACCTTTAATCCAAGCTGCATCGCCTGCTTCATGCAGCTCCTCACAGGCGCCTGGGATGCTCAGGTTCCCTCTGTGCTCAGATAGGAAAATTAGTTTCTTACCTGATAATTTTCGTTCCTGTAGTACCAAGGATCAGTCCAGACTGCTGGGTTATGCCTCCCCTCCAGCAGATGGAGTCAGAGAAAAGCTGAAAAGCACCCCCTAGATATACCGGTGTGCTACCTGCGATCCCTCAGTATATGAATATCAAAGCAGAAGAAATAAGAAACACTCCCGCCAATAAACCAACCACTGACCAGATCAAGTGGTAACTTGCTGAAACCTTGCTTAAGGACAGAAAAACCAACTCTGGCCTACTAAAAGTGAAACTAGACTAAAACAGCAACATAACTTACCATAAAACCTGTAACATATTTGTAAGTAGATTCTGCAGATTGCTGAAAACAGAAAGAAGTACGAGCGGACTCTCCTTAATCTGACGTGGGCGGGCGTCTGGACTGATCCTTGGTACTACAGGAACGAAAATTATCAGGTAAGAAACTAATTTTCCTTTCCCTGTATGTACCAGGATCAGTCCAGACTGCTGGGATGTACCCGAGCCGACCTAAATGGGGTGGGACCCCGAGAGGCCCGCTCGAAGAACGCTGCTTCCAAAGGACTCTGTTGGTGAACCACCAACATCCAAGCGATAATGCTTAGCAAACGTGTGCAAGGACACAATCTTGCAAGCAATAATCTTTTCCAAACTAGATTATTGCAACTCGTTACTACTAGGCCTCCCAGCTTCTTATACCAAACCTCTACAAATGGTTCAGAACTCTGCAGCCAGAGTCCTTACAAATTCCAGGAAAATCGACCATATTTCCCCTATCCTCAGAAACCTCCATTGGCTACCAATCCACTATAGAATCATGTACAAGACCATCAACATCATTTACAAAACTATCAACCAACACACGCAAATCGACCTACAAATACCACTTAAAAAATACACTTCCGTCAGATCCATCAGGGAATACTACAAAGAGTCACTCCAAATTCCAAAGGCCAAAACCTTCCAACATAAATCCTTGAGTCTCAGAGCCTTCTCTTCAGCGGGTCCAGCCCTCTGGAACTCTATCCCACCTGATTTGAGACAGGAGCCATGCTTGCTAACATTTAGGAAAAGACTAAAAACTTGGCTTTTCAAAAAAGCATTTCCAAGTCCTGAATAAAACCTTCACGCAACAGCACAATTGGATCTATATACTGTGTCTTATTTATTCATATTCTATGGCATCTTTAGCCATCCGGTTACTTATGTTCTGTTTCATTGTGATGTACCGTGATTTACTCCATTTCATAGTGATGTACCGTGATTTACTCATCTTGATTTACTCATCTTGATTTACTCATCTTGCTACTCTATTACATTAATTGTCTGAAATGTAATTACATTAATTGTCTGAAATGTAAATATTGCTCTGTTCTTTCTCTCCCCTCTTCCAGTTCCAAGTTAATTTTTCCCCGTTTTATTGTAACTTTCTCACATCCTTTTTCTGATTCCCTGTATTTAAAAGTTCAAGGTTCATATTGAGAATATTGTTTATTACGCTACGTTATGCTTTCACACTTTGTTAATTGTAAACCGGGTTGATGTGATGCCTGTCATGAAACTCGGTATAACAAAAACATTAAATAAATAAATAAAATAAAGGACTTCCAAGTGGCCGCTCTACAAATCTCCTGGCAAGACACCAGCTGGTGTTCAGCCCACGACGACGCCTGCGAACGTAGAGAGTGAGCCTTAAGCCCTTCTGGAACAGCCTTACCGTGACCAATATACGTGGACGCAATAGCGCTCTTCAGCCAACGGGCGATGGTCGCTTTCGAGGCCTGGAGACCTTTCTTAGGCCCATACCATAAGACAAATAAGTGATCTGACCGCCGAAAATCATTAGTAACCTCCAAGTACCTCAAGAGTACCCTTCGAACATCCAGACGTCGCAACTCCTTACCTCGAGGCGAACGAAGCTCCTCCTCAGTAAAGGAAGGCAACTCCACCGTCTGATTAACATGAAAAGACGATACCACCTTAGGCAAAAAGGAAGGTACAGTGCGCAGGGAAATACCGGCCTCTGATATCCGCAAAAACGGTTCCCTGCACGACAGAGCTTGAAGTTCCAAAATGCGACGTGCGGACGAAATTGCTACCAAAAACACCGTCTTAAGAGTTAAATCCTTCAGAGTAGCAGACCAAAAAGGCTCAAAAGGGGCCGCACCTAGACCTTTGAGAACCAAATTCAAACTCCAGGATGGACACGGAGCCCTTACAGGGGGACGCAGATTCTTAACCCCCCGCAAAAAACGAGCCACATCTGGATGGCATGCCAGAGAACAACCTTACCCCGCAGACAACCAAGGGCCGCCACCTGAACCCGCAGAGAGATATAAGCTAAGCCTTTCTTCAGACCCTCTTGCAGAAAAGTAAGGATGTGACCTAACGAGGCTCAGCGAGGAGAAAGCCGTAGCTCACTGCACCAAACGTCAAAGACCTTCCAAACCCTAGCATAAGTCTGGGTAGTCGAGGATCTACGCGCCCTAAGGAGGGTAGCTATCACTGCCTCTGGATACCCCTTCTTTCGTAGCTGTCTCCGCTCATAAGCCAAGCCGCCAGACAGAATCGATCCGCCCGCTCGAAAAATACCGGGACCTGCCGAAGGAGATTCGGTAGGTGACCAAGACGCAGAGGTCCGTCTATTGCCAGATTGACGAGATCCGCGAACCACGGGCGCCTTGGCCACTCTGGAGCCACTAGAATCACCCGACCTTGGTGATGCTCTATGCGTCGCAATATTCTTCCGACCAGGGGCCACGGAGGAAACACATATAGCAAAATGCGAGGAGGCCACGGAAGCGCCAGTGCGTCCACTCCTTCCGAACCGTGCTCCCTTCGACGACTGAAGAAACGTTCCGCCTTGGCGTTGAGCCGGGTGGCCATCAGGTCCACGTGCGGGACTCCCCATTGCCGAATGATGAGTCGCATTGCTTCCGCAGACAACTCCCACTCCCCTGGATCCAGAAGTTGTCGACTGAGAAAATCCGCCTGCACATTGGTCGTGCCTGCTATGTGGGTGGCCGCGAGACGCGATAAGTGGCGTTCCGCCCATGCCATCAACAACTCCGCTTCAGCCGTCACCTGGCGACTTTTGGTGCCTCCTTGTCTGTTTATGTAAGCCACCGTGGTGGCGTTGTCCGATAGAATTCGCACCTCGCGATGCTCCACCAACGGAAGCAGTTGACGTAAGGCCAGACGCACTGCCCTGGTCTCCAGACGATTGATGGACCACCTGGTTTGATGAGAAGACCACTTGCCTTGAACTGCTCGGGACTGACATACAGCTCCCCAACTGGACAGGCTGGCATCTGTCGTCACGACTATCCAATGAGGGGGCTCCAAGTCCACCCCCTGCAAAAGATGGTCCTGGTTCAACCACCAATCGAGACTTGACCGAGCTGGCTCCAGCAATGGGAGCAACATCCCGTAGTCCTCGGACAAGGGGTCCCAACGAGATAGAAGTGCTCTCTGTAAGGGCCGCATATGTGCAAAGGCCCAAGGCACCATGTCTATAGTAGAAGCCATATGTCCATTGACTTGTAAATAATCCCATGCCGTGGGCAGGGGCAATTCCATCAAGTTGCGCACATGAGCCATGAGATTGATCATCCTCTGATGCGGCAGGAAAACCTTGCCCACCGAGGTATCGAATAGAGCTCCTAGGAACTCCAATTGTTGAGTCGGCTCCAGGTGGCTCTTTGCAAAGTTGACTATCCAACCGAGGTTCTGAAGTTGATCCACCACTACCCGTACCGCCTGCCTGCAAGAATCCTCCGACTTCGCCCTGATGAGCCAATCGTCCAGGTAGGGATGGACCAATATCCCGTGGCGGCGTAGGAATGCGGCCACCACAACCAGAACCTTGGTGAACACCCTGGGGGCCGTTGCCAACCCGAAGGGAAGGGCGCAGAACTGAAAATGATCCCCCAGCACCGAGAACCTCAGGAACCGCTGATGGTGTGCTTGGATTCCGATATGGAGATATGCCTCTGTCAGGTCCAAAGAAGCCAAATATTCTCCCTTGTGGACGGCCGCAATAACAGACCTGAGCGTTTCCATGCGAAACCTTGGCACGCGCAGCGCCTTGTTGACCTGCTTCAAATCCAGGATCGGTCTGAAAGCGCCTTGTTTCTTTGGAACCACAAAGTTAATGGAATACCGACCCGTCCGACGTTCCGCCGCCGGTACCGGGATCACAGCTCCCAGGGCTCGAAGCCGATCCAACGTCTGTGCGATTACCACCTGCTTCTCTGGAGGCCCACAAGGGGACACCAGAGAAGCAGGTGTCCCCTTGTGGGACACCTGCTTCTCTGGACAAGCAAAATCCAACGCGTAGCCGCGATCTATAACGTCTAAAACCCACTGGTCCGAAGTAATCCTGACCCACTCCTCCCGAAAAAGGGACAACCGACCCCCGATGCGCGGGAGGGAGGAATGGGCCTGCGCACCTTAATTGAGAAACTTTGTTGGGGGTAAAGTTCTGAGAGGAGCCCGACCTCCTGCCATGAAAGGAAGGAGTCCAGGACTGCGACCGTGAAGCCTGTTGCTTCTGGGGGAAGGACCCCCCCCCCCCGTCCCATATGGTACCTACGTTGCCCCCTAAACCGTCCCCTGGAACCACCGAAAGATCGTGGTTGGCGGTACTTGTCTTCAGGCAACTTATAGACCTTGTTTTCCCCCAAGTCCTTGATGAGCTGGTCCAACTCATCCCCAAACAACGATTTCCCCCTGAACGGGAAGGAACCCAGACGAGACTTGGAGGAAGCATCCGCCGCCCAACGTCGCAACCAGAGCAGTCTTCTGGCGGAGACAGCAGCCGACATAGTGCGAGCGGAAGTCCTTAAAAGATCATACAAGGCATCCGCCGTGTAGGCCACCGCTGCCTCCACACAGTTAGCCTGCTCCGCCTCCGCTGGCGGAAGCTCCTGGGCCGTGAGTAGCTGCTGGACCCAGCGGAGGGTGGCCCTCTGCACCAGGCTGCTACAAACCACCACACGGAGTCCTAACACCGCGACCTCAAAGATGCGCTTTAAAATGACCTCCAACTTCCTATCCTGGGGATCTTTGAGCGCTATGCCTCCAGTCACGGGAATGGTAGTATGATTTATAACAGCCGTGACAGCGGAATCAACCTTGGGAATTTTAAGCAGGTCCAAGGACTCCGGCGGTAGGGGATATAACTTATCCATAGCCCTACTAACACACAGCAAAGCTTCTGGCACTTCCCACTCCTTGGACACAAGCTGTAGGAGCTTAGGATGGAAGGGAAAGGTCCGCGGAGGATCCTTAAGCCCTGCCAACGCGACATCTCCCAGGGAAGTATCAGATTCCTGACTGGGTGCTGTAAGCTCCAGTTCCTGCAGCACATGGGAAATAAGATAAGAGAGCTCGTCCTTACCAAAAATGCGGAGAACTTGAGGATCATCCCCCTCTACGGCCATCTGACCGTCCAAATCAGCTCCTCCACTGGTATCAGGAAACTCCGGGGTGGGATCCGGATCCAGGGGCGCTGGCACCCCTGCACCCCCTCGCGGTTGGGGACACTCTTTACCCCACGAGCTCCTGGTCCGGGGCTAACCTGGGCAACTTCATTGGAGGAGGCCCGGGGACCTCTGAAATCGCCTGCGCCTCCAAGTAAGCCTTGTGCATAAGGAGCACAAATTGAGGAGAGAAGGGCTCCGATCGCTGCAGCACGGCTCCCGCGGGTCGGGTTGGGGGGGGAGGGTCACCCCCACCCGGCGACACCTGCGGGCTTACATTCGGAGGCGAAGGAGGAGGGGAACCCCCCTCCTCTGATGTAGCTACATCCGACGGCAGCGATTTTAAGATGGCCGCCGCCTCCTTCTCTCCGGGGGGCGGGGCTGAAGAGCGCGCGGCAAACCCCCGTTTCTGCCGCGAAGAAGAAGAAGCAGAGCTGCGGGCAGCGCTTGGCCCCCGAGAGGGTCCCTCGCCCCCGGGAAGACATCGGGAGCAGAGACCCTCTCGGGAGAGTCGCGCCCCCGCCCCTCCACATGCCGTGCAGGCCGAAGAGCACCGCATGACAATCGGGTCCGAATACAGCACGAAAATTCGCGCCAAAACGCTGCCGCAAGAATCGCCGCGCTGGGTGGACCAGCCACCCCCTCCGGAGTCCCGGAACTTAAATAAGGCAGGCCGGGGCTGGAGACAGGGACTCGCTGCCTGCCACCAATAGGCCTTACGCTGTCCTCAAGCACTGCACTTCACTCCGTTCACGTCAACTTTTTTTTTTTTTTTTTTAAACTAGGCCGTGCAAAAAAGTAAGCCCCCTTCAGAGGAGAACCTCTGGAAAAACAGCAAATGCAGGGGGGGGGGAGAGACTGGCCCACCGGTAAACTCTCCCCCTTGTCCACAGGGACGGTTTAGCACCGGGAAATGTATCGGAGGGCTATGCCCTGCCAGCCTGCCTGCAATCCTGTCTTCTCGCTGCTAACACTGACGACCGAAGAATAACGTAATGAAATCCCTGATAACTATATCTATTAATCTCCCTTTTTTTTTTTTTTTTTATAAAAGGAAAGAACCAATTGATCTATTACAAGAACAATAAAACCAAACCTGAATAAATAAACTTTTTTTTTTTTTTTGAAAAGGATCAGGACCGCAGGTTATGCCTCTCTATCTGCTGGAGTCAGAGAAAATACTGAGGGATCGCAGGTAGCACACCGGTATATCTAGGGGGTGCTTTTCAGCTTTTCTCTGACTCCATCTGCTGGACGGGAGGCATAACCCAGCAGTCTGGACTGATCCTGGTACGTACAGGGAACTCGGCTCAGTCCCACATCCTTCTTGCTTAATTCGGATTAAAATGTCAAGGGGGACACTGGGGGAGCCTGTTATGGGAAAAGATGGTTACAATATGTAGAAAAGTTACCCCAGAGCCTGTATTATCAGTGCAAGTGAGCTCAGGATTATGCTGTGTTCATAGACACTGCCACCAGTGCAGCACTAAGAAGGAGGGTGCTGCTGTGCTGATCATCATCAGAAATCCCATGTAACAGAATCCTGATCATTTTAACACCGAGGTGGGCGACTTCATTCCTCAGGATCTACAAAACAATCTGGTGTGGATACTGCTATTGCAAAAACATGCTGAACATTTCTACCTCAAAGAGTATTTTTGTTAAACCAGATGTTTTTTTATCCAGTGCCACATTTCAGAAATCTGATTCTCCCTGGCTCCTCCACTTCCAGTCGTATGGAAATTTAGAGGGAAGACGAGGGGAGAATACAAGCCGAGGGGCCGGGAGTGGTAGCACGGCTGACACTGGCTTCCAGGAAAGCTGGGCTGACCTGCATGGAGCAGTCCTGGTTATTCCCAAACAGAAAGGAAAATTAGTTTCTTACCTGATAATTTTCGTTCCTGTAGTACCACGGATCAGTCCAGACACCTGGGTTGTGACTCCGCACCAGCAGATGGAGACAGAGCAAGACCTGTCGGGCTCCCTACATATAGTAAGGTGCCACCCACAGCCCCTCAGTCTTACGCAATGTCAAAGCAAGAACTGCCCGACTACTAAGTAAACGACCCTCAATGCAGGCCAATTCAAAAACCCCCGACTGGAACAGAACAGCCCGAACCAGGGGAGAACGGTACTACTCCAACATGAGTAATAACAAAAATGAATCCAACCGAGCGGACTCTGTATCTTCAGCACAAAATCAGACATATAAGGGCGGGAGCCTGGACTGATCCGTGGTACTACACGAACGAAAATTATCAGGCAAGAACTAATTTTCCTTTCCCTGTACGTACCCGGATCAGTCCAGACACCTGGGATGTACCAGAGCCAATTACCGAGGGTGGGAAGCAGAGAGTCCCGCTCGGATCACTCTCCCTCCAAACCCCCCGGCATCCGCCGTCTGAACATCCAGGCGATAATGTCTAGTGAACGTATGTAACGACTTCCAAGTCGCTGCCCTGCAGATCTCCTGCGGGGACACCTGCGAAACCTCCGCCCAAGAGGTAGCGTGTGACCGAGTAGAATGAGCCCTGAGACCCTGAGGGGCCCTCTTGCCCTTCAATAGATACGCCGAACCGATGGCCTCCTTAAGCCAACGCGCAATAGTGGCCCTGGAAGCCGCGGCGCCCCTCCGTGATCCCGCATGTACCACAAAAAGGTGGTCGGAGACTCTAAAAGGATTCGTGACCTCTAGATAACGGAGAAGCACCCTACGAACGTCAAGCTTTCTCAGGTCCTTGGACTCCTTGTCTACGCCCACAAAGGCTGGAAGCTCAATAGACTGATTCAGGTGAAAGGCTGACACCACCTTTGGCAGAAAGGATGGAACCGTTCTCAAAGACACCCCCGAATCGGAAATGCGCAAGAACGGTTCTCTGCACGTTAAAGCTTGGAGCTCCGAAACTCACCGCGCGGACGCGATCGCGATCAGAAAAACCGTCTTCAGAGTTAAATCCTTGATGGTCGCCCACTTCCCCGACCGCCCTCCGAGGGTCCCTCACCACCGGAGACGCAATTGGAGCAAACGCCGTCGCACGCGCGCCGAGCCACACGCGCGGCAGGCCGTCCCTCGCGGCATCCCCCGGCCCCGACGGTGCCCTTCGACGGGAAAGAAGGCCAAATAAAAAAATAAACTGAATCGCCCCCTCCCGCGAAGCCCCCGAGCGAGACCGAGGCAGAACGAGCGAGTAAGCACAGAAAAACGGCGCCGCTGAAAAAACAAAGTCCCGGCTATTTTTTTTTTTTTTTTTTTACAAACTGTACCGCTGTCCCGGGTCCTGATCTTCTGCTCCGGCGGGGGTGAGTGAACCGGGCTCCCCGGTGTCACCCCCGACGCTGCTGCCTACCTTGGCCGGGTCCTCAACCCCTCGCAGCGGCCTCAACCAGGGGGGGATGGTTCTCTCAGAACCTTCCCCACCCCCCTGGGAGACAGGCACCAGGGAGACTTTTCTTCCTTCTTCTTAAATGTCTTCCCAATCTCTTCTCTTATTATCTTTTTTTTTTTTTTTTTGTAACTATCCCTGAATAACTAAGAACAAAAAACCCCTACCCAGGGATCCCAGAGACTGTGGGTGGACCTGCCCCATCTGCTGGAGACAGAGAAAGACTGAGGGGCTGTGGGTGGCACTTTACTATATGTAGGGAGCCCGACAAGTTTTGCTCTGTCTCCATCTGCTGGTGCGGAGTCACAACCCAGGTGTCTGGACTGATCCGGGTACGTACAGGGAACTGGGATCACTGGATCAGGCTTCCCAGAAGGCTGGAGCGGTCAGCACTGAGCATCCATGGACTGGGATCTGTGGCCACAGGAGATAAACTGGGCAGACTGGATGGGCCCCACTGTCCTGTCCAGATTCGGTTTCTGCACCCAGTCCTGTAAGCGCAGCGCTTGCTGGAGCGCCGGTACCAATGTGATTTCATCTCACTGAGTGCGGGAGGGGGAGCTGGGAGGGGCACTCACTTGTGTACGCTGTGTTCCCCATGATTTGATGGCATCTCCTGCAGCGTGCACTGCAAACTATTCCCCGGAGCAGGAAGGGCGGCCTGGCACCAGCACTCAATGTCTGCCTAAATCCCTCCCTGCTCACTGGCCATGCTCCCCCGTGTATCTCCTGCACCACCCTCAGCCCCAGAACCCTGTCAGGTGCCCCCCAGTCACATTAGGGAAACAGATAATGAGAGAGAGAGTGAGGGGGCCTCTTCCCCTCCCGGTGCTGAATTCCTAACTGGCACCGCCTGACCTCAGTACAGACGCCCGGGAGGAATCTGATACTTGCCTGTTACAGGAGGGGGAATCCCTTCAGTCATCTCTGATTCAGGAGGATCCAGGAAGGGCAGATCTTCCTCTTGTTTAACGCTCACTGAGAACACAGACGTTACAATCGGAAGGCCTGGGATGAGAAAACAAACGAGTCTAGGAGGATTCACCCAGGGCCTGCTAATATTATATTAGGAAATGGATTTGAAGTCTCCAAATGTTTGATGTTAAATGCCCCATCTCCTGTGATCTGAAAATGCAAAGCCCTTTAAATCCAGAACATTTACTTACTGATGCTGGGGTCCTTCATGGTTTCTTTCCCCTCCAGCTCCCAGTGCTGAGGGAAATATTTCTCATCTTCCTTCTTAATCTTGAATACAACATCGGGATTAAGAATTGAACAACCTGTCAATAAAGATAGCAAAATTGCATTTAAATTTTTTTTGTCCAGCCCTGGGAGCTTTCATCTGTTTCTTGCTGTGAGGGAGGGATGTGTGAGTGTGAGAGAGTGAGAGAGTGTGAGTGTGAGAGAGTGTGAATGAGAGAGAGAATGTGAGAGAGAGAGAGAGAGTGTGAGAGAGTGTGAGTGTGAGAGTGTGAGTGTAGAGACAGTTGAGGCTGACACTTGATTAAGGTTAAACCTTGGAGGGTTTCTGGTGCAGTCATTTCTATTCCTGACCCTCCTAGCTGGAGGCATTGCAGGTGCCAGTGCTCTCTGCCAGCAGGAGCCTTCCTAGATAGGGGGCATCCCAGCTTCTTATTAGGAGCATCTGAGAAAGAGTTCTCTTTATTTACATATTTTTTTTAATTCTGCTTTTCGGCACTTCGACGCAGATTACATGCAGGTACTGTAGTATTTCCCTATCCCCAGAGGGCTTACAATCTAACAGGGTCATTTATCATTTCGCGTTAGGGCCCTTATCACGCGAGACAAATACCGCATCTCAAAATGCGTATGAAACGTGAAAATCGGTATTCCAGTGGGAGGAGTTTGGGCAGAGGAAATGGGAGTCTGCTAGCGCGGCGTGCGAATTGGTAACGCATACTATCGCGGGATTTAACACGGGAAATAACTACGCCTTTTTTTTCTTTGTGGTACGGTGAAGAAAGTATTTATCTCGATAAAAACAAGAAATCAAAATGGCCACACCCACCAGGACTTCCCGGCCCAATAAAAAACGCCTATTTCACCAGGTTTACCTTCCCAAACCATTATGCTCGTGGCCAGTGTAACTGTTGCAGCATACTGGATGCGTCGGCAGACTCGCCGTGGACAAGTTCAACTGGGACCACAACAACCTCAAGAACAGGCCAGGCCAGTTCCAAGCCCTCCTAGGGAAGTGCGTGGGCCCGACAGGGTGACCGGCGCGCAGTAGATACAGGGAGCGCATCTTTCCTCCACGGACATCCTTGCTGGGCACGCCAGAGGACTACGTGGTTTGCAGGCATCGCCTCAGCTCTCGGGCTCTCCTGCAATTACAGGAAGGAATCCGAGGGGATCTGGATCCGGCCACCGATAGGCCCCACCCCGTGCCAGGCCTCACCAAACTGTTAGGCACCCTGCATTTCACGGCAAGCTCCTTCCAAATTACAGTAGGGATGTCCCAAACCACGTTTCCCCCATTGTCTGAACCAGGTCATTGCCTCCTCTGAGAGTTGCCACTCTCCGGGTTCCAACTGCTGACTGCCAAGGAAATCCACTCGCACATTGTCCATTTTCGCTATGCGAGAAGCCGCTGACAGCGCCAGATGCTGCTCCACCCAGAGGGACAACTCCTGGCTGCCTGAGCTACCGCCCGACTCTTGGGTCCATCCCGTCGGTTGATGTGAGCCTCCATCGTTGCATCGTCTGACAGGACTCTCACAGGCTTGTCCCTCAGAGGCAGAAACACCTGCTATGCCCCTCTCACTGCCCTCGTTTCTAGGTGGCTGATGGACCACAACACTTCCTCTGCCGACCACAGATCCTGAACAGACCGGTCCTGCTCCCCACCCAGAAAGACTGGCGTCTGTGGTAACAGCTCTCCAGTCCGGAACCTCCAAGTCCACTCCTTGACTCAACTTCTCCCGTACAAGTCACCGTGAGAGGCTGGACCTGGCCAACTCCCGAAAGGAAGCACCAGGTGAAACTGCCCCGACCATGGATTCCAGCGGGAAAGCAACGCTGACTGCAGAGGTTGCATATGAGCGAATGCCCACAAAATTGTGAACCACACATTGACAAATATTTCTAATTTATTGAAGCATGAGCTTTTGTCAGATGCATCAAGTGTAGTACAAGCAATGGCTAATATATAGGGATGGGGGGTGAAGAGGATACAGAAAGAAGAGAAGGCATTGGATAAGGCAGGACATGGTGTGGAGAGAGGGTTAACAGCATTCTAGTACAGCCTACTGACAACTGAGGTAAGTGTGAAAGAACAGGAAACATAGATAGTTGTAGTGAGTCATGAAGCCATTGTCTCTGTTCACACCTAGGGTGATGGTGTTAAGTGTTTTGTCCAGCAGGTTGGGCTGGAGTGTTCTTTTGAAGTTCCTATGTAGGGCAGCCAAGTTGCCATAGAACCATATGAGGCTGTTTATTGGCAGCTAGGTGATGACAGGATGGGTAATCCTCAGTATTTCTGAAGTAGTGTGAAGAAATGTAGTCCTTGAAAGCTTGTGAAAAGCTTCAACAGGAAAAGCATTGCTGAGCTAATAATTATGATTTGCAATATTTGTATCCATGGATGTTGGTTACAGATGAACTTGCTAATTTTGTCCCCTGAAGAAGCCTATCCATAGGTGACACAAAGGTTCCTTTGCCTGTATAAAGCACACTGTTGTTGACTCATTTGGGAATAATTCTACTAAGTATATTATTTTCAAATTCCTCATTTGAAAGATGTGAGCTTGTTCACTCATCTACTCCATATATTGATGATAAGTTATATTGCATATAATGATGTATTAATGATCTGTTTTATTTTATTGTATGAATTAGTGTGTATACATGGGTATATGAAAGAAAGCGTGGGAGTGAATGTGAGTTTTATCTTGTTGGTAATTATATTGGGAGATATAGAGTAGTTATGTATATTAAGATTTACATTATGTAATAATTTATCTCATCTCTTGGGATCTGCTGATTACGTGGATATTATGTAAAACTGGTTGAGATACAGTGAATAATTCATGATAAACTTGTGTTAATTATTGCATGTTATCTGCTTTCTCATGACACATATTGCCTTTAATGATGGGAGAGATTTATTCCCACATACCTTGTTAATAACACTGGTCAGACAAAACGCTTCCGAAATCTGGGACACTAAGAGCAAAACTGAGGCTTCAAATTGTTGGATTGGCGCTACTGGGTCAGTATATACGACCTTTGACTTGGGAACTGCGGAGGAGAAGGGAGTTAAGAAGGGAAAGGATCTCGAATTAAAGCAGAAATGACCAATATACATCTTTGAATCTAGGAATAAGTCTATGACTGGGTTGGAAATTGCTTGCGTTTTGCGCACAGCAAGGCCATGAGAAAACTAAAGCAGCCTTCAAGAACATCGGTGCTAAAATGTCCAAGGTTAAGATAAGCTAAGATAAAGGAAGGTGTCTGCTGGCACTCAAATTCGTGAACTTCTTCAAGATGTGCATTCAACCGTGCATTGCGTGGCAAGGAAAAGATGGCGTGGAAAGGCTTCCAGTTAGCGGGAACTACAAGGAGTTGATGGAAAACCTCTGCAAGGCATACAAACGCCTTGGCTGCAACGTCACTAAAGACACGGTTTCTGCACGCTCAACCAGATGTTTTCTACCAATGCGAGAAACGAGCGACGAGCATGGCGAGCGACTGCACCAGGACACTGCCGCAATGGAAAAATGGTATCAGGGCAAACGAAGCCCATCGATGCTTGCAGACTCTTGCTGGACAGTGACAAGAGATGCTCCATTTAATGACTACAAGAGTCAACCAAGAAGAGCCGAACTGGGCTGCACAGAGAGAGGAATAACCAGTAAGAAAAAGGAAGTGATATTCCCCTTGTACAGGGCCTTAGTGAGGCCTCACCTGGAGTACTGTGTTCAGTTCTGGAGACCTCATCTCAGAGGAGACAGAGACAGGATGGAGGCAGTCCAGAAAAGGGAGACCAAATTGGTGAGGGACCTGTATGAGAAGACCTATGAGGAGAGGCTGAGGGATCTAAATATGTATAAACCTGGAGGAGAGGAGGAGCAGGGAGATAGGATACAGAGCTTCAGATACTTGAGAGGTTTTAATGATGCATAAGAACATAAGAAAATGACATACTGGGTCAGACCAAGGGTCCATCAAGCCAGCATCCTGTTTCCAACAGTGGCCAATCCAGGCCATAAGAACCTGGCAGTACCCAAAAACTAAGTCTATTCCATGTTACCATTGCTAATGGCAGTGGCTATTCTTTGAGTGAACTTAATAGCAGGTAATGGACTTCTCCTCCAAGAACTTATCCAATTCTTTTTTAAACACAGCTATACTAACTGCACTAACCACATCCTCTGGCAACAAATTCCAGAGTTTAATTGTGCGTTGAGTAAAAATAACTTTCTCCGATTAGTTTTAAATGTGCCCCATGCTAACTTCATTGAGTGCCCCCTAGTCTTTCTACTATCCGAAAGAGTAAATAACCGATTCACATCTACCCGTTCTAGACCTCTCATGATTTTAAACACCTCTATCATATCCCCCCTCAGTCGTCTCTTCTCCAAGCTGAAAAGTCCTAACCTCTTTAGTCTTTCCTCATAGGGAAGTAGTTCCATTCCCCTTATTTTGGTAGCCCTTCTCTGTACCTTCTCCATCGCAATTATATCTTTTTTGAGATGCGGCGACCAGAATTGTACACAGTATTCAAGGTGCGGTCTCACCATGGAGCGATACAGAGGCATTATGACATTTTCCGTTTTATTCACCATTCCCTTTCTAATAATTCCCAACATTCTGTTTGCTTTTTTGACTGCCGCAGCACACTGAACTGACGATTTCAATGTGTTCCCTGTACGTACCAGGATCAGTCCAGACGGTGGGTTATGTCCCCCGTCCAGCAGATGGAGTCAGAACAGATTTCGAGGGACGTCACCAGTAAGAGCCAGTGCTCCCTCTGCTGGAGCTCAGTATCTTTCTGACTCCAGCAGATGAGAGTTGGGGGGATCTCGGCTCCCCCACACTGACAGGGTTTTCAGGTTTTCTTCTTTCTTTCTCTCTTTTCCTGTCACCTATTTGTATGGTCTTAGTATTGCTTTTGAATAAAGTTAAAGTTTTGTAAAAAAAAAAAAAAAAAAAAAAATATTTGTGCCCCAGCTTTGGAGGCGTGTCTTGCTTTCTGCCTTCTCTGCTTCAGCTTGCTTCATCGCGTGTGGTAAGTTTTGGGGGTTTTTTGTCTCTGTTGTGGTTCTTTTTCAGGTTTTTTTCTTCCTTCCCGCAGCTCTTTGGAGTCCCGTGGCGGCCGGGGGTCCTGGTTACGCCACGTGGTGGAAATCGATCCCGCGGCTCAGAGGCCTGTTTTTCGCGGCTTTTTGGCCGCCGGGGTTTTTTTATCGCAGCTGCTGGGATTTCGTGAGGCGGGTTGTGCAGGCCCTCCGCCCCCCCCCCCCCCCCCCCCCCGCGGCACCTCGTAGTGCCGTCAGGCCCCCCCCCCCCCCCCGAGCCCTTTTTTTTCTTTGATTTCCCCAGCTTTGGTCATGCCGCAGCCGTCCCGATGCGCGACCTGCGGCGAGCCAGGGTCCCGGATCTCGCGGGAGGGGATCTGTGCGAGGTGTCTCCCGGGTGGAGAAGGCACCTCGCAGCCGCTCGGTTCTTTTTCGGGCCTCCCCTCCCCCCGGCAAGGGCGGCGCGGGCCGGCCACGTCGCCGCCATTGGCGGGAACGGTGGCCATGTTGCTGGCACAGCACGTTGCTGTGGCAGAGGAGGTTTTGGAGCGGAGGGATTTTCGGGAGGTTTCTCCTGCGAATTTATCCCCGGAGGGGGGCTTTCCAGTTCCTGAGACGCCGGATGTTTCCTCCTCGGGCCCCCCTCCCAGCTTCCCGCGTTTTTCGCCGGAATTTATACTCCTCATGCACAGCGCGTATCTGCAGGGGCTGGGGGTCCCCGGGGGTCCCTCCCCTCCCCCTGCGCCCCCACCGGCCAAGACCCCTCGGGTCTCCTTGGCCCCCCCTGGTGCGCCCCCCAACCTTGTGGGGCCGGTTTCAGGGGCCCAGGGTCCGCTCCCTCGGCCTCGGGTTGCACAGGGCACCTCGGGAGCGATCTCGCCAGAGGGGAGGACTTCCCCTGATCCTCTGGACCCTGCGCTGTCGGAGTTACCTCCCGAGGGGGACGATCCGCTGGCGCTTCGTATTTTCCAAAAGGATGAACTGAATGACCTGATTCAACAGATCCTCCTGGAACTGGATCTCGACCCTCCCCCGGATCCACCGCTTCCGGTGGCGCCCGCAGTCACCACATCGGCCAGGAAAGGGGATCCGGTCCTCGCAGCGCTTCGCCCTAGGCCTCGGGCTTTTCCCATCCATGAGTCGTTCCTGCAGCTCCTCACCAGGGAGTGGGATGCTCCTGAAGCCTCGTTAAAGGTCTCTCGGGCCATGGAAAAGTTGTATCCGCTGCCGGAAGATTTCTTGGACCTTATCAAGGTTCCCAAGGTAGATTCGGCCGTTTCGGTGGTCACCAAGAGGACGACGATTCCAGTCACCGGTGGTACGGCGCTCCGGGACACCCAGGACTGCAAGTTGGAAGTCTTTTTAAAGCGGGTGTTTGAAGTGTCTGCCTTGGGCATGCGGGCGGTGATGTGTACCTCGCTGGCTCAGCGGGCCAGTCTCCGATGGGTCCAACAACTGCTCACTTCACAATCGCTACCCCCGGACGAAGCCGCTCAGGCTGACCGCTTGGAGGCTGCCATAGCCTATGGGGCTGATGCCCTCTATGACCTGTTCCGAGTCCAAGCACGGTCCATGGTCTCGGTGGTGGCGGCCAGGCGGCTCCTTTGGCTCCGCAACTGGGCGGCTGATGCCTCTTCTAAGTCAAGTTTGGGTTCTTTGCCTTTCCGAGGCAAGTTCCTTTTTGGAGATGACTTGGACCAGCTCATCAAATCGCTAGGGGAGAATGCGGTTCACAGGCTTCCTGAAGACAGATATCGTCCCTCCAGGGCGTTCGCTGCTACCCGGACCAGATCCAGAGCGCAGAGGCGCTATAGATCCTATAGGCAGCCGGGGGCCCGCGCTGTCTCCTCCAGACCCCAGCCTTGGTCCCGGTCCTTTCGGGGGCGGCGACCCGCCCGTGACGGCTCTGGGCAGGGCAATCCCCCGCCTAAGTCATCCCAATGATGCCAGGTGCGCCCACTCCTCCACTCCCAGAATAGGGGGTCGACTAGCGGAATTCTACGAGGAGTAGGTGAGGATATCCGCAGACCAGTGGGTCCTGGACACTATAAGAGACGGCTACGCATTGGAGTTTGTCCGTCCTCCCAGGGACCGGTTCATCTTCTCCCCCTGCGGCTCAGATCTCAAGAGAGCGGCGGTACAACAGACTCTGGATCGGCTGCAGAGCATAGGAGCCATTGCTCCTATGCTCTGCAGCCGAGTAGATGGAATAATGACCCAAGCCCACCTTCGGAGAGGTGGGCTTGGGTCATTATTCCATCTACTTCGTTGTACCGAAAAAAGACGGTTCCTCATGGCCCATCCTCGATCTGAAGGAAGTCACAAATCTCTGCGAGTCAGCCGGTTCCGCATGGAGACCCTCCGATCGGTGATCGCGGCAGTTCACCGGGGGGGAGTTCCTGGCCTCTCTGGACTTGACGGAGGCCTACTTGCATATTCCCATCCTGCGGGCGCATCGTCGTTATCTCCGCTTCAAGATCCTGGATCGACACTTCCAATTCACGGCTCTCCCGTTCGGCTTGGCGACGGCACCACGGACCTTCACGAAGATCATGGTGGTCGTGGCAGCGGCCCTACGCAGGGACGGAATATTAGTCCACCCCTATCTGGACGATTGGCTGATTCGAGCGAAGTCCTTCGCCCACGAACAAGAATCGGTAGCCTGGGTGGTCCAGGTTCTACAATCCCTGGGATGGGTTGTGAACTTCTCCAAAAGTTCTCTGGTTCCTTCTCAGCGACTGGACTTCCTGGGTGCCAGCTTCAACACGCTGCAGGGCAAGGTGTTCTTGCGCCTGGACAAGGCTCAGTCGTTGGGGGAGCATGTCTGTCGTTTTTCAGCTTTACTGGAGCCCACCTCCTGGGATTACCTACAGTTGCTGGGGGTGATGGCGTCCACCATCGATATGGTGCCCTGGGCTTTTGCGCATCTGCGCCCTCTGCAGGCGTCCCTTCTCTCCAGGTGGAAGCCGGTGTCTCAGGATTATCAGGTGATCCTTCCTCTCCCTCAGGTCGCCAGGGCCAGTCTGGACTGGTGGCTGGTCCCGGCGAATCTGGCTCAGGGAGTCTCCCTCGAGGTGCCCGATTGGGTGGTAGTCACCACCGATGCCAGCCTCATGGGCTGGGGCGCCGTCTGCGACCGGAGCGCAACGCAGGGGACGTGGTCCCCAACGGAAGCGAAGTGGCCGATCAACCGGCTGGAGACCAGGGTGGTGCGGCTGGTGCTACAACGGTTCCTCCCCCTGGTTCAGAACAAAGAAGTGCGGATCCTCTCCGACAACGCCACCACGGTGGCCTATATCAATCGACATGGAGGCACAAGAAGCAAACATGTCTCCCTCGAGTCGACCCTCCTAATGGCATGGGCGGAACAGCATCTCGTCAGGCTCGCGGCTTCGCACATCGCCGGGGTAGACAATATTCAGGCGGACTTTCTCAGTCGACAACAACTGGATCCCGGCGAATGGGCGCTCTCCGACGCGGCGATGCGGTTAGTGATTCAGCGGTGGGGTGCCCCGCACGTCGATTTGATGGCTACGGCCGCCAATGCCAAGGCACCTCGGTTCTTCAGTCGCCGGAGGGAACGCGGCGCGGAGGGGGTGGATGCCCTTGCCCTCCCATGGCCGGCTCATCAGCTGCTCTACGTCTTTCCGCCGTGGCCCCTGGTGGGCAAAACTCTCCGCAGGATAGAAAATCATCAAGGGCCTGTGGTCCTCGTCGCTCCGGAGTGGCTGCGCAGGCCTTGGTTTGCGGACCTCCTCCAGTTGGCGGTGGACGGACCGCTTCGGCTCGGTCATCTTCCTCGTCTACTACACCAGGGTCCAGTATATTTCGACCAGGCCGAACTCTTTTGTCTTGCGGCATGGCTTTTGAACGGCGCCGCCTTCGACGCAGGGGCTACCCGGAGGCGGTAGTTTCTACTATGCTGTGGGCCCGGAAGTCTTCTACTTCGGTTGCTTATGTACGAGGTCTCCCTGCGCACTGTGCCTTCGTTTCTTCCGAAGGTAGTCTCGTCTTTTCACTTGAATCAGACGGTGGAACTGCCGTCCTTTGGACCCAGCGAGCCTAGGTCTCTTCGTCTTTTGGATGTCAAACGCACATTGCGTCACTATCTGGAAGTGACCAACGACTTCCGGCTCTCCGATCATCTCTTCGTCCTCTGGTCGGGTCCGAAGAAGGGGTTCCAGGCCTCGAAGACGACGATTTCTCGTTGGCTTAAAGAAGCTATCTCGGTATCCTACATTGGAGCAGGCCGAACTCCGCTTAGCGGAGTTATCGCTCACTCGACCCGCTCACAAGCTGCGTCGTGGGCGGAAACTCGCTCTGTCTCTTCTCAGGAGATATGCCGAGCAGCGACGTGGAAGTTGCTGCATACTTTTTCCAGACATTATCGACTACACCTGGCGTCGTCCTCCATGGGACATTTTGGTGGCCAGGTTCTCCGAGCAGGGCTTTCAGGGGCCCACCTGATTTAGGGAAGCTTTGGTACATCCCACCGTCTGGACTGATCCTGGTACGTACAGGGAAAAGAAAATTATTCCTTACCTGCTAATTTTCGTTCCTGTAGTACCAAGGATCAGTCCAGACGCCCACCACCTTGGGATCTTTTGCTTCTGCTCGGGTCTGCTTACTGTCGATATATTCAGTCTTTGTTTCTTATCTCTGTTTCACAGCTCCCTACAAGTTGGGTGCCTTTCCGCTCGTTGGCGGTTTATTATTGTTATCTATGGTTAGTGCCTGGGTTTCAGGTATGTTTGAGTAACTTGATTCAAATCCTCTTGGGTCTTTGGGCTTTGCTATACGTGGTACTGAGCTCCAGCAGAGGGAGCACTGGCTCTTACTGGTGACGTCCCTCGAAATCTGTTCTGACTCCATCTGCTGGACGGGGGACATAACCCACCGTCTGGACTGATCCTTGGTACTACAGGAACGAAAATTAGCAGGTAAGGAATAATTTTCTTTTATCCACTATGACGCCTAGATCTCTTTCTTGGGTTGTAGCACCTAATATGGAACCTATCATTGTGTAATTATAGCATGGGTTATTTTTCCCTATATGCATCACCTTGCACTTATCCACATTAAATTTCATCTGCCATTTGGATGCCCAATTTTCCAGTCTCACAAGGTCTTCCTGCAATTTATCACAATCCGCTTGTGATTTAACTACTCTGAACAATTTTGTGTCATCTGCAAATTTGATTATCTCACTCATCGTATTTCTTTCCAGATCATTTATAAATATATTGAAAAATAAGGGTCCCAATACAGATCCCTGAGGCACTCCACTGTCCACTCCCTTCCACTGAGAAAATTGTCCATTTAATCCTACTCTCTGTTTCCTGTCTTTTAGCCAGTTTGCAATCCACGAAAGGACATCGCCACCTATCCCATGACTTTTTACTTTTCCCAGAAGCCTCTCATGAGGAACTTTGTCAAACGCCTTCTGAAAATCCAAGTATACTATATCTACCGGTTCACCTTTATCCACATGTTTATTAACTCCTTCAAAAAAGTGAAGCAAATTTGTGAGGCAAGACTTGCCCTGGGTAAAGCCATGCTGAGTTTGTTCCATTAAACCATGTCTTTCTATATGTTCTGTGATTTTGATGTTTAGAACACTTTCCACTATTTTTCCTGGCACTGAAGTTAGGCTAACTGGTCTGTAGTTTCCCGGATCACCCCTGGAGCCCTTTTTAAATATTGGGGTTACATTTGCTATCCTCCAGTCTTCAGGTACAATGGATGATTTTAATGATAAGTTACAAATTTTTACTAATAGGTCTGAAATTTCATTTTTTAGTTCCTTCAGAACTCTGGGGTGTATACCATCCGGTCCGGGTGATTTACTACTCTTCAGTTTGTCAATCAAGCCTACCACATCTTCTAGGTTCACCGTGATTTGATTCAGTCCATCTGAATCATTACCCATGAAAACCTTCTCCATTACGGGTACCTCCCCAACATCCTCTTCAGTAAACACCGAAGCAAAGAAATCATTTAATCTTTCCGCGATGGCCTTATCTTCTCTAAGTGCCCCTTTAACCCCTCGATCATCTAACGGTCCAACTGACTCCCTCACAGGCTTTCTGCTTCGGATATATTTTAAAAAGTTTTTACTGTGAGTTTTTGCCTCTACAGCCAACTTCTTTTCAAATTCTCTCTTAACCTGTCTTATCAATGTCTTACATTTAACTTGCCAATATTTATGCTTTATCCTATTTTCTTCTGTTGGATCCTTCTTCCAATTTTTGAATGAAGATCTTTTGGCTAAAATAGCTTCTTTCACCTCCCCTTTTAACCATGCCGGTAATCGTTTTGCCTTCTTTCCACCTTTCTTAATGTGTGCTATACATCTGGATTGTGCTTCTAGAATGGTATTTTTTAACATTGACAACGCCTCTTGGACATTTTTTACTTTTGTAGCTGCTCCTTTCAGTTTTTTTCTAACAATTTTTCTCATTTTATCAAAGTTTCCCTTTTGAAAGTTTAGCACGAGAGCCTTGGATTTGCACACTGTTCCTCTTCCAGTCATTAAATCAAATTTGATCATATTATGATCACTATTGCCAAGCGGCCCCACCACCTTTACCTCTTTCACCAAGTCCTGTGCTCCACTGAGAATTAGATCTAAAATTGCTCCCTCTCTCGTCGGTTCCTGAACCAATTGCTCCATAAAGCTATCATTTATTCCATCCAGGAAAGTTATCTCTCTAGCGTGACCCGATGATACATTTACCCAGTCAATATATGGGTAATTGAAGTCTCCCATTATTACTGCACTACCAATTTGGTTAGCTTCCCTAATTTCTCTTAGCATTTCACTGTCCGTCTCACCATCTTGACCAGGTGGACGGTAGTATACCCCTATCACTATAGTCTTCCCCGACACAGAAGGGATTTCTACCCATAAAGATTCAATTTTGTATTTAGTCTCATGCAGGATGTTTATTGTTTATCCTGTTGGACTCTATGCCATCCCGGACATAAAAGCGCCACACCTCCTCCCGAGTGCTCCTCTCTGTCATTGCGATATAATTTGTATCCCGGTATAGCACTGTCCCATTGGTTATCCTCTTTCCACCATGTCTCTGAGATGCCAATTAAGTCTCTGTCATCATTCACTGCTATACTTTCTAATTCTCCCATCTTACTTCTTAGACTTCTGGCATTAGCATACAAACATTTCAAAGTTTGTTTTTTGTTTGTATTTTCATTCTGCTTTTTAATTGATAGGGATAAGTTAGAATTTTTTAGCTCAGGTGAGTTTTTAGTTACAGGCACTTGGACTGCTTTTCTTATTATTGGAACCTCACTGTCGGGATGCCCTAATTCTAATGCATCATTAGTATCCTTTAAAGATACCTCTCTCCGAACCATGCACTGCTGAGTGACTGTCGGCTTTCCCCTTTGTTCTAGTTTAAAAGCTGCTCCATCTCCTTTTTAAAGGTTAGCGCCAGCAGTCTGGTTCCACCCTGGTTAAGGTGGAGCCCATCCCTTCGGAAGAGACTCCCCCTTCCCCAAAAGGTTCCCCAGTTCCTAACAAAACTGAATCCCTCTTCCTTGCACCATCGTCTCATCCACGCATTGAGACTCAGGAGCTCTGCCTGCCTCTGGGGACCTGCGCGTGGAACAGGGAGCATTTCAGAGAATGCTACCCTGGAGGTTCTGGATTTAAGCTTTCTACCTAAGAGCCTAAATTTGGCTTCCAGAACCTCCCTCCCACATTTTCCTATGTCGTTGGTGCCCACATGTACTACAACAGCCGGCTCCTCCCCAGCACTGTCTAAAATCCTATCTAGGTGACGCGTGAGGTCCGCCACCTTCGCACCAGGTAGGCATGTTACCAGGCAATCCTCACACCCACCAGCCACCCAGCTATCTACATTCCTAATAATCGAATCACCAACTATGACGGCCGACCTAACCCTTCCCTCCTGGGCAGTAGGCCTTGGGGAGATATCCTCAGTGCGAAAGGACAATGCATCACCTGGAGAGCAGGTCCTTGCTACAGGATTCTTTCCTGCTGCACCAGGTTGATGCTCTCCAATCATGAGACCTTCTTCCTCCAAGGCAGCACCAGGGCTGCCAGTCTGAAGTTGGGACTTGACTACTATGTCCCTGAAGGTCTCATCTATATACCTCTCTGTCTGCCTCAGCTCCTCCAGGTCTGCCACTCTAGCCTCCAAAGATCGGACTCGTTCTCTGAGTCCGTATATGTGAGTTCTCTGAGTTGTATATGTGCATCGCATGCACATATACAACTTCTCACCGGTGGGTAAAAAATCATACATGTGACACTCGATGCAAAGACTGGGAAGCCCCCCCTCTTGCTGCTGGACTGCTGCCTTCATCTCAATTTTGATCAGTTCCTAGTTAAGTTTTAGGTTGCTATGGGAGTAGGAATGTGTCTAACGTCCTTTAAATGTATTAGTGAATTCACTATGTGTCTGGTAGTGGCCTACCGGGGTCTGATTGAATTCTCAATAAAGTTTTTGTTGATTTTTTTTTTTTGTGAACGTGGCACCTGCCTATAAATTAAGGGATGAGCTAGGGGTGGGTGGGCGAGGGGTGGGAGGGTTGGGAAATACAAACAGTCTAACTTCAGTTAGACAATCGACAAACTTTTCACTTTGGAAAGAAATCAGTAGAACTAGGGGTCACGTAGTGAAACTCCAGGGAGGAAGACTCATAACCAATGTCAGGAAATATTTCTTCACGGAGAGGGTGGTGGAGGCCTGGAATGCCCTTCCGGAGGAGGTGGTGAAGACAGAAACAGTGAAAGATTTCAGAGGGGCAAGGGATAAGCACTGCGGGTCCCTAAAGGCTCGAGGATGGAAGTGAGGAAAAGAGTGCATGGGGGTAACTTGCTGGTGTGGCGATGACTACCCTTAACCAATAAGCCTTGATGCTTTGGATGCAACTTCAACATTGCTCTCTGCTTCAAAGGCAAGGAAAAGGGGGAATGGGATTCAGATCGCAACCAAAGGCCCCGACTTTTATGTTCTGGGGAACTGATAACCATGGGGATAACCTAAAAGGAGCAGCAATTACTACCCTTAACCAATAAACCTTGATGTAATTCATTTAACTGCAACTTGCTCTATGCTTTGATGTGGGGGGGGGGGGGGGGGAGGGGCAGGAAAGTGAAATGGGATTCAGACAATCGACACGAGCCCTGACTTTTAGTATCTGGGGTACTGACATGCAGACATAAGAGAAGTAATACAGGACTGCTCTATAGCCAAGTCCATAAGCAAAGCTCGTCCAGCAGCGCTGTCTGAATTTTCAAGAAGGCTCCTCCCTCAGTGAAAATGCTAGCAGTAAATATTTTATGGGTTATCCTAAGGCTTGGGGATAACTGCACGGAGCAGCAGTTGCTACCCTTAAAAGAAACTTGGGGCTAAGCTGCATGGCACAGCAAATAGTACCATAAGAAGCTTGCTGGGCAGACTGGATGGACCATTTGGTCCATTTCTACCGTCATTATTGTGTGACTATGTAGCCCATTTATATGTTTTCCATTTCATGTGGCTCATTTCATGCTGTTGCATGGGGCAGTTTCTCTAAATGGGTTTATTTTGTGCATATCTTCACAAGACTCAACATCATTCATAAAGCAGGTTAGGTTAGGCATGATCTCAGTCTCTCAAATTTACAGTTAATGCCCTTGTCATTGTGCCAAAGAGACTCCTCCTAAAGTTCATCAGGTGTCATTTTCACAGATAACATATCAGGGTGTGCTTGGAAATTCCTCTAAATCAGGCCACTGTGGATACTTTCAAGCTTCCTTACAGCACATATACGACTGAAACATTTACCACAGACAAAACAGATAAATAGTTTCTCATCAGTGTGAACTTTTTTGTGGCTTTTAAGACTAGACGGATGAGTGAAACATTTGTCACATTCAGAACATTTAACTAGTTTCTCATCTATATGGATTCTTTTGTGTAGTAGTAAGGAAAATCTTTGAATAAAACATTTCTCTCATCAGAACAATTAAATGGTTTCTCAGCCGTATGAAATTGTTTGTGGTTATTAAGATTAGATTTAAGAGAAAAACATTCACCACAGTGAAAACATTCAAATGGTATGTTGCCAATGTGGATTTGTGTGTGTTTTTTTAAGATTAAGTATCAATAAGAAACATTTGTCACATTCAGAACATTTAATTGGTTTCTCGCTCATGAATTCTTTCATGTCTACTTAAAACACATTTCAGACTGAAACATTTACCACATTCAGAACACTTAAATGGTTTCTCACCAGTATGAATTTGTGTGCGCTGTCTCCAAGATTTTTTAAAACTAAAACATTTATTACAAACAGAACATTTAAAAGTTTCTCACTTCTATGAACTCTTTTGTGGCAATCAAGACTAGCTATTTGAGCAAAACATTTCTCACATTCAGAACACTTAAATGGTTTTTCTCCAGTGTAGATTCTTGTGTGTTGTCTCAAAGATTTTTTAAAACTAAAACATTTATTACAAACGGAACATTTAAATGGTTTCTCACCAGTGTGCATTCTGCTGTGCTTTTCAAGATAAGATTTCTGAATGAAACATTTGTCACATTCAGAACATTTAAATCGTTTCTCCCCTGTTAGAACTCTTTTTTGATTTGTAAGATTAGATTGCTGAGGGAAACATTTATCCTGTTCAGAACACGTAAATTAATTCTCTCCTTTGTGACTTCTCTGATGAACTGTAAGCCAGGATCTATATCTGAAATGTTTCTCACATTCAGAACACTTTAAATGTTTGTCTTGGCTGTGAATGTTTTCATTCTCTCTTGGGTCTGACTTCTTAGTAAACCTCTCCTGCCATTCAGGGCACCTAAATGGTCTTTCCCCCGAGTGAACTTTTACATGTTGCTCCAGCTCAGCTCGGAAGAAAAAGTATTTTTCACACCGAGTGCACGTTACTGGTTAATTTTTTAGCTGAATTTTTCCATGTGCTGAAAGTTTTGTATTTGTAGCAGTTCTTTTCTCCTCTTCAGTACTTGTAAATATTTTTTACTTTCTGTGATATTGTTGGATAGATGTGTGACTTGTTCTCTCAGGGAACTTGTTCCCACATTCAATAATTTCTTGCTGGTCAACAGATTGTAAGTTTGTGGTGAAGTTTGCTGAAGTGTCAGCAATTTGAAATGGTATCTCTTCTTCACTCAGTCTCTGAGTTTCCTCATGATTTGGGCAGAGGATGAAATTTCTCCCTCGTTCAGAACATGCATATGGACTCTCTCCTTTTTGGACTACTTCTTTCCCCCTGGGTGATGTTACTCTACTGATACCTCCTGGATACTCAGCTGAAGGTCCTGGGCTGCCTCTGGAGGGGTCGCTCTCTTTCCATTCCTCCGTCTGCTGCCCATCACACATTCTCTGCCTCTCACTATTATTCCTGAATCCATCTTCTGGTGGATAAAAGTGAGAGTATGATCATTAAGTTTACAGCAATGGAGGGGGACGTATATAGGGAGATAGCTCCATCTAATCACTGAACGGCATTAGGGTGGCTGTGGATCCCTATCATATATAATAGAGCCTGGTGCTGCTTGTAGACAGGTACAGGTGGGCAACAGCACATGAACAGAGGGGAACAGACCACGTCTGACCTCATCCTGCTGGTTCTGTGCCTCTCATCCTCACCTCCAGTCTCTGCACTGTTTCCCTTCCGCCATGTTCTCCTGAAGCCTAAGGGCGCGCGTGCAGCCCCGACTCAAGTACCAGCTGTGGCGCGAACCTCAGGGGCGTCCCCCTGAGATGACTTCATCTTCACCGGATACTTAAGGTCTCTCGTTTTGCTAGCTAATCAAGTTAGCTGCGGATGGGATTCGCTCTCCGCATACCTTGCTACTCTGCCTCCTCGGACTTTACCAGGGGTACCTGCTCCTCGGGGGCCTCGCTCTCTCTCTTGCTTTTCAGGTCGCAGTCTGGAACCGGTACTCGCTCCTCGAGGGCCCACGTTCCTGGACCTGCTACCGAATACTACTTCTGCCAGGAAGTCACCGCTGCCTACAACACCAGTGAGTTACCATCGCTCTCTCAGAGCTTTCCCTGGAACCAGGGACTCGCTCCTCGAGGGCCTACTTCATTCCAGCTCCGGGGCTGTTCCAAGGGACTATTGTGTGAGTGTTACCATCGAGGTTCTGTTCCTGAACTCTGCATACTCTGCCTACTCACTATCTCAGTTTCTCTACAGCTCTGCCATCCTGGGATCGCTGTTCCAGTGCCTGAGGGACTACAGCCCAGCCGGGCTCTTCCAGCTCACTACTGCCACCTCTGGTGGTTCACTATACTGTTTAATAAAAGAACTACTGTGTGTCTGTCTCCATCCTCTGAGCCTGACCGGTGGTCCCTCTCGGGACCTCCCCCCATGGGCGTGGTCATCTGCCACCGGCCCAAGGATCCACCCACAATTATCACAAATAATAACACTTGCAGACAGGTACAGGTGGGCAACACCCCATGAACTGAGGGGGAACAGACCACGTCTGACCTCATCCTGCTGGTTCTGTGCCTCTCATCCTCACCTCCAGTCTCTGCTCTGATTCCCTTCACTCTGACTGCAGTCACTCACCAAAAACTCTGCCACGCCCTGCTGGAGACCTGGAATTCATTCAGGACCCTGGTCCCTGAACCTCAGTCCTGTCAGCTTAAAGTTACTGAACTCTAATGACTTAGTAATGAGAATTTAACTGAGAGCCAGCATTAAAATTCACCTTCTATGTGGAACATTTGAAATTCTCATAAGCCAAAGACTGGGGGTCAATTCCCATAGAATGACCACACTAAAAAGGTGAAGAAAGATTCAATCACAAATCTTACACAATTTACTGTAATAATTTTTTTTGTAATTATTAATTTTATTGGAAGCTTAGGTAACAACTAAAGCAATTTAAGGCCATCAATAAACAGGTCAATTACAGTAGCACCAGAAATGGAGCTCCAATCCCCATTTTATATATCTCACAGAAATGACAGATCCATCCAGTACTAAGATAAGATTAATACCAGTGAGTTTTATACCCCTCCCCCCCCTTCCAGTATCCATAGAAACGTAGAAATGACGGCAGAAAAGGACCAAACGGTCCATCCAGTCTGCTCAGCAAGCCTCCCATGGGAGTCCCTGCTGCACCGTGCTGGTCACCCCCACACTTATCAGTTTCCCAGACCATCAAAGTCTGGGTCCTTGTTGGTTGCTGTCTGAGTCCAATTCCCCGTTACCCCTTGCCACGGAAGCAGAGAGCAATGCTGGAGTTGCCTCAATAGGATGAAGGCTTATTGGTTACGGGTAGTGACTGCCGCACCAGCAAGTTACCCCCATGCACTCTCTCCTTCATTCCCATCCTGGAGCCTTTAGGGACCCACAGTGCTTATCCCTTGCCCCTCTGAAATCTTTCACCGTTTCTGCCTTCACCACCTCCTCCGGAAGGGCATTCCAGGCATCCACCACCCTCTCCCTGAAGAAATATTTCCTGACGTTGGCTCTGAGTCGTCCTCCCTGGAGTTTCACTACGTGACCCCTAGTTCGACTGATTTCTTTCCAGCGGAGAAGGTTTGTCGTTGATTGTTCACCATTAATCCACTAATAATGGTTAACGTCTATCCGGTAGGTAGGCAAAACAAAACCTTTTAACGTTTTGAACTGAAAGAGGA
Source organism: Rhinatrema bivittatum (assembly GCF_901001135.1). Classification (NCBI taxonomy): domain Eukaryota; kingdom Metazoa; phylum Chordata; class Amphibia; order Gymnophiona; family Rhinatrematidae; genus Rhinatrema; species Rhinatrema bivittatum. The sequence continues at coordinate 16,265,021 of NC_042633.1, read as the reverse complement.
CCTTGAAGCTTACCCTCTTGATTTCCAAGCTTTTTACGGCCACCAAAATGTTTCAAAAACCATCGTCCATTTGTTTCTTATCTTCATAAAATGTTCTCACACATTCCCCCTTTTTCCAACCACTGATATCCTCTCTTCCTCTGAATGCCCCCCTCCAATAGTTCGCCGCCTCACATCCAGCTGCTAGAACGACTCCAAATAATTCCCATTTATCACGTTCCAACACAGGCGTCCTCTGGAACAGAATTAATGGGGTCTTTTGATACCTTTTGCCCCCGCCGTCCTATACAAATCGATTGACGGATCTTATCCGAAAATCCCACCAAACTCGGGGCACTCCTGCCGTACGGGCATGGAAGTACCTCGCAACCCCGCAGAGTCTCCCTACATCAATGCCCCCTCTCCAGGTACCAACTCGTGCAAACGAGCAGGGGTCAGACCGCAGTGAAAGTACATTACGTAAGGGAGCTTCTCCTCGGGGAAGGAAAGCACAAACCCACATCTTATCTCCTCAGGTAGGCTTCCCATTTATCCCACAGATCCTATCTCTTAAGGTAGGCAAAGAAAAACCGCTAAAAATAGTCGGCAAAAAAATCTTGGAATTGCCGAGACAGCCCACACATTTTGTTTAAGAACATTTTGCAACTTTGACACGGCTTGTTGCAATTGGTTATAATTACATAAACACCACCAATTGTTTTGGGGATTACAAAGCTACTCATTCTAAAGAGTTGAATTTGTTTTTATAAAAAAAGAAAAAAGAGAGACATATTATAGACCTATGATTGAACTCACTGGTCACAAAACCTTTGGTCAATAGACCTGTTTTGCCAGTTCTGAGGTCTTTGTCTCCTCTATACAAAATTAATTAAAAACAAAAAATACAAAAATTTATATAAAATACAATAGTTTAATAAAGTTTGTTTTTTAACAGATTGTTTTTCCAACATATTTTATGTAATTTATACAGTTAGCCATTTAGTAGAAAATACTTCACAGCACACAGGAAGGGCGGTGTTAAGAAGGAATATTTTGCTCACCGCTCTTGGTCTCCGTCTCCTCCCCGCCCATTCTCAGGATCTCTGCTGTAGGGTCAGGACTGGGACCTCGGCTGCCTGTTAGAGAATGAGATTGTGCCTTCAGCTTTTAAACAGCCTGGGATATTGACCTAAGAAAGGCAAAACTTGAACTGCCAATCGGTTTTCTCAGCATTAAGTGTACTTACGTGGGTAAATGGCTTTAGAAAATTGCTAGGACGGTCTGTTACATTTGCACTCGTAACTCCTTTCATAATTCTCCTGCTGGGGTCCCACAATCCCACGAGGATGGAAACCGTTTGCTCTGCAATCCCCCCTCCCTCCCTCCTGCTGCTCCCCCTGCCTTCCTCCCTCTTACTGTTCCCAGTGGGGGTTTTCCTGCTGCCACTGTGAGCCCTCCATACAAGAAAGGTCAGAGGTCAGGGACGTGATTTAACGCCTCCTCCTCGCTGTGTCTGGTCCAGAGGAGGCCTCGTGTCTCAGCAATGTTTGGATCGGCCCAGCAGTACCTTTAATCCAAGCTGCATCGCCTGCTTCATGCAGCTCCTCACAGGCGCCTGGGATGCTCAGGTTCCCTCTGTCCTCAGATCTCGGGGGCTCAGTCCCACGTCCTTCTTGCTTAAATCGGATTAAAATGTCAGGGGTGACACTGGGGGAGCCTGTGATGGGAAAAGATGGTTACAATATGTAGAAAAGCTACCCCAGAGCCTGTATTATCAGTGCAAGTGAGCTCAGGATTATGCTGTGTTCATAGACACTGCCAGCAGTGCAGCACTAAGAAAGGAGGGTGCTGCTGTGCTGATAATCATCAGAAATCCATTCTAACAGTATCCTGATCATTTTAACACCAAGGTGGGCGACTTCACTCCTCAGGATCTACAAAATAATCTGGTATGGGTACTGCTATTGCAAAAACATGCTGAACATTTCTACCTCAAAGAGTATTTTTGTTAAACCAGATGTTTTTTCATCCAGCTGCCAGATTTCAGAAATCTGATTCTCCCTGGCTCCTCCACTTCATTATAATTATATGAGGCAGGGTGGGAGATGTCACTAGAAGGCACCAAAGCCAAGGAATTCTTAGACAGGAGGGCGAGGGAAGGTGGAAAGGAGACTCCTGGAGAAGAGGACAGGATATGAAGATGACGGAGGAATGTGCAGAGGAAACGTGAGAGAATATTTCTTTACTGACAGGGGGGTGGATGCCTGGAGTCCCCTCCTGACAGAGGCAGCAGCAGCATCCAACCAATCAGCAAATTTACACAGATTTAGGACGGACACAGAGGGCGGTGGTAAAGGCAGGTGGGGAGCAACGGGTACAAGAAACGAGGGAGGGGCCTGTGTGTTAGCTCAGTCGTATGGAAATCCAGAGGGAAGAGGAGGGGAGAATACAAGACGAGGGCAGGGAGTGGTACTTGCCTGTTACAGGAGGGTGAATCCCTTCAGTCGTCTCTGATTCAGGAGGATCCAGGAAGGGCAGATCTTCCTCTTGTTTAACGCTCAGTGAGAACACAGACGTTACAATCGGAAGGCCTGGGATGAGAAAACAAATGAGGAGTCACCCAGGACCTGCTAATATTATATTAGGAAATGGATTTGAAGTCTCCAAATGTTTGATGTTAATGCCCCATCTCCTGTGATCTGAAAATGCAGAGCCCTTTAAATCCAGAACATTTACTTACTGATGCTGGGGTCCTTCATGGTTTCTTTCCCCTCCAGCTCCCAGTGCTGAGGGAAATATTTCTCATCTTCCTTCTTAATCTTGAATACAACATCAGGATTAAGAATTGAATAACCTGCCAGTAAAATAGGAAAATTACTTGTGCAGGCCTTGGAGCTTTTATCTGTTCACTGTTCTGATGCAGAGGTGTGTGTGTCTCTGTGTGTCTGTGTGTCTCTGTGTGTGTGTCTGTGTCTGTGTGTCTGTGTCTGTGTATGTGTGTGTGTGTGTGTGTATCTGTGTGTGTGTGTGTGTGTCTGTGTGTGTGTGTGTCCGTGTGTGTGCGTGTGCGTGTGTCCGTGTGTTTGTGTGTGTGTATGTGTGTGTGTCCGTGTGTGTGTGTGCCTGTGCGCATCTTTGGGTATTTGTGTGACGGAGCTTGGTGAGATGAGACCCTTGCAGGCTAGCACTTGATTAAGATTAAACCTCGAGGGTTTCTGGTGCAGTCATTTCTATTCCTGACCCTCCTAGCTGGAGGCATTGCAGGTGCCAGTGCTCTCTGCCAGCCTGTGCCCTCCTGGAGAAGGGGTGCCCAGCTTCATATCAGGAGTGGCTGAGAAGGAAAACCCCAGTGCTAGGATATAAAGTTAACTCTCTCTAGAGGTCAGTGAGAGGCAAAAAGGGGGGATTTGTGACCTGTGACATCGGGTTACCTCCTGGAGGGGTTACATGTTGTGCAGTAGATTCACCTAGAGCATAGCTATTATTTCAGGTCCTTTTACAGAAGTTGCAGGTCTCAGAAAGGAATCAGAGAGGTAAATCCTCCCCCTGTCCAGCACAGAGCAGCATCTCGTGCCGGGCCTGCAGCAGAGGTGTCTCTCACTGGGCCCTGGGGACCACAGCAGCTCCTGTTGGACTTGGCATGAGATCAGAAGCCAGACTGTATATTATATGTGCCCAAGGGAGCTGGCACCTGGGATTATTCCAGCCCTGATAAAGTGGCAGCAGCCATCCTGCAGTGTGTGTATGGGAGGTAGATGATAGAAAAGGCAGACTTACCCCGTGACATGAGGACGCCGTGAATCTCCTCGATGACCTTCTTGTACAGCTCCTTCTGCCATTCTCCCAGAATGTCCCATTCCACTTCCCAGAAATAAGCAGCGACGTCCCTGAATGTGACCGATGCCTGGAACAGCAAACAGGACACCCTCAGCCCCTCTCCCTCCAGTTTCATCTCTCTCACCTGTCTCTTTCTTTAATCTCATTTCTTTCCAGCTATCTCTCTCTCTTTTACTTCTCTTTTCCAACCCTTCCTGTCTCTTCCCCGTCTCTTCTCCTCTCTCTCTTTGCTGTCTCTCAGCCCTTCCTCTTCTTATTATCTTTTGCTCTTCATGTCCCTCGCGCTGACCTTTTTCCCGCACACCTCCCTCTCCCTGTCTCTTTGCTCACCCCATCTTGGCCTCTCTCCCGTGGCAACAGGAGAAAAGCAACAGAGCAACCACAAGCCAGGGCGTGGAGGCGACCCAACCGGCCACAGAGCTAAAGCAGAGGCCTTCTCCCAGCGATGTGCAAGCTTCATGGAGCCGGATCAAGTACATTCAGCAAAACATCTATCCTGCTGGATAACCAGCACAAATTAACCAGCTAACTTCAGCTGCTAACTCGTCCGCTTACCTGCTTACTGAATATTGGCCTCAGTGCTTATACTGTGTGTGTGTGTGTGAGAGAGAGAGAGAGACTGCGTGTATGCACACAAGAGTCTGCGGAGACACAGAGACAATCTGCACCCTCCAACTGATCTCTGCTGATCTCGGGCGGAGGGAAGGCTGGAAGAGCTGCACAGGGAAAAGGTTTCCTTTAAATGCACAAGAGGACAGAGAAGGATTTCTTACCGGATCAGACACCAGGGCACACATTGCCCTCCTCTTTTCCCTCTCAGTCCTGCAGGTGCTGGGAGGGATTCAGGCTGTTCCTGCTCAGAGGGGGCAGGGCTGATTCCTGGGGGCTCAGATAAAGCCCCTGCTCTCCCCCTCTGCAGATCTGGGGCTTGCAGGGATTTCCGGTCCTGGGGAGACGGAAAGTTTCTGTTTTTACTCTGAGTCTTTCCTGCTCTCTTGCAGCCCTGCGGACTCTACAGGAAGAGAGAGCAGCAGGAGCATGCGCAGAGCTCCCCGGCAGAGGCCATGCTGCTTCCCCAGTGCATGCTGGGAGTATCCCACCTCCTTAAGGTGGATCTGTAGAGATAACAGTGCGCTGCAAAGTTTCCCAGACGGGAGTGAGTAACACGGTCTGGGATCAGGTCTACTCCTGTTGCATCCATCTCTGAACTGTAAACTTTTTCTCCCTTCTATGCTAATGTTGACTGCATGGCCGACCTCATCAGTGGAATGAGTGTGGGAAATTATTTTAAGGAGGAAGTTAGCCTGCGGGAGAGTATTGTGCCACGACAGACAGGAATGAAGCAGAGAAAATGAATGATATTATCAGTGTAATTATTTAATATAAGGCCTATAAGGTCTGAGAATACATATGCCATTTTTCTTAGCCTGCTTGTAACAAAAAACTGTTTTCTAACAGAACAAGTCCTGAGATCAGATATATTGGAGAGCGGTTACTCAGAAACGCTAACTGCAGATATCTGAACAGAACAGGACTTCTGCCTCTGGGCCACACCCAGCTGTTTGCTGCTGATAAGATAAGGGACAGTTGGGGCCTTAGCGAGTACATGGGGAGTGGCCCAGAGAAAGAAAGTAGGACAAAGGTCAGAAGAATTAACTTAAAAAGAGCAACATGAGACTAACTGTTTGAAATCAGAGAACCAACAGCTCGGAGGAAAAGCTTTTTGGACATTACCAGTGGTTAGTGAAGTGACCCATGGAGTAGGGAAAAGCTTTCTGGACATTATCAGTGGTTAATGAAGTGACCAATGCGTTGTCCCTGGATGTCCAAAATACATCACGTTGGGAATTGTGAGGAAAGTATTTTGTGTACGTAAAGCTTCTATACTTCTAATTATGTGTTTTGTGTATTCTGTGACATATAACCTACTACTCAGCCACACACACCCACCTTTTTCACCACTTTTTAAAAATGAGTGAACTTGATTCCACATTCACTGAGTTTGTGGTGAAGCTTTCCCAGGTATCCACACTTTTAAATGATCATTCTCCTTCACTGAATCTGTTTAAATGTAAGCTTCTCCTCTGCTGACCAGGTGGGCACAAATGCTTTACTCTTCCAGGTGAGAAGCTAAGGATTGCAGTGGCACCTTCCCCCCTATGACAAGAGAGTGCTGCCACCTGAACTCTTAAGGAACTCAAAGCCGAACCCTTCATAAGCCCCTCTGTAAAGAGGAGAGGATCATTGGTAAGGGTGTCAAACCTGCTCAACCTTCCTCTCCAGACACCAAGCCTCAAATATCCTCCACACACGTCCTCCTCTTCCTCCTCATAACCTTTGACTCTCAACCTCCTCCTCTCAAGGGCCAAGCCACAAAATCAGTCCCACCTGCCCCAACAAATCGGACCCTGACGAAGCAAACCTTGGACCTGACTGAACCTCAGAGGAGCCTCTTTGCAGAGGTTTATCAAGTCCGCAAACCAAGGTCATCTGGGCCATTCTGGGGCCACGAAAGCCACTCTTTCCAGATTGTCTGTCTATTATTGGCCATGATGAAAGCACGCACTCGAGACAATGTCGAGGTCATGGTTGCGAGAGAGCGTCCAGGCCCTTGGGCCCTCTGTTCTTGGCTGCCACGAAATCCATTTGCAGTTCTCCTTACTTGGTTCTAATCATGGCGGGGATCCAAGATGAGCCCACTCAGGAAATCCACCCTGGCGATGTGTGACACTGAAGAGTCGCCTGTAAGGACAGGGCCTGGCTCTTGGTTCCGCCTTGCCGCCCGCGGTTGTGCTGTCTGACTGAACGTTCATTGCTCTTCTCCTGGTTAAGAGAAGAAAAACTCCACCGAGGCTTCGAGGCTCGCCCTTGTCCCCAAATGATCGATGGGGACCTTGGCATTTCCAGAGGACTCCAACTCTCTCGTGTCATGTGCCCTTCTGTCATTACTTTCCTATCCGGAATCTCCAGCTCCGTTCTCTTGGATAAACTGTGGGCCGACAGCAACCAGGCCAGACTGATCTGGGCTCCACCACCCTCCCAAGGGGGTAACCCGAGGTCATCATTCTGCCTCTGAAGATCCCACACTCTTCCTTGGTGGAGGAGGGGAGAAGGAGAGCTTCCTTCTGCTAGTGACAAGAGCTGGGAATAAGCAGAAACGTTATTGTTTATTCTAACTCTATTGCATGAGCAGTCAACTGGGCAGAGGCAAAAGGCTAGGGAAGTCGCTGGAAGAGCTGGTTACTTCTGGGAGCTTCTGCGTGCTTCGAGGCACTAAAAAGAGTTAGCCAAATCCTGAGACGATCGGTGCCAACTTCCAGCCGATGTCAGCTATCGGAGATGGGTGCAGCTGACACACCAGCCTGTTACCATGCATTGAAACCTAGAATCATGAGCGGATGATAGGTAACGTGGCAAGCGGGAGGGATTTCCACTCGTTTTCTCTCTCCTCTCTCTCGTTATCTTCTGTCGAATTTGCTGCTGCCATAGCTTCTCCTTTTGGTACCTGAGCCTGGGCGAGAGAACCAAAGATATCGGGGGAGTTCCAGTTTGCCATCTCCCGCCGCATTTCTAAACTGTTGGTTAGCTGAAATATAGCACATAGTTTTTACTTCTTTTTGAAGACATTGGGGCCCTTAGAAAGCCACAATCAGCTTTTAGCTTCCCTTCCCGACCCCCCTCCGCCTCCTTCTCCTTTCCCCTCTCTGATTTGTCCGTGTTCTGCTGTCTTGTTTGGGTGAACGGGGTGCTCGTTTCCTCAGGCCGAACTTTCAATCCTGGCCAAGGAACTCTGCTCTGGGCCTCGTGGGTGGGGGCCCAGTTAACCGTCCCTGGGACTTTAATTGGCGTTGTTGCCTGGGCCAAGCTTCATGTTCTGACGTTCTGTGGGTCCTTGCCCTGAGAAAGACCATTTCCGACACCCAGCAGACCCAGAGAGGGGCCACTGGGGCCGCCTGCTCAGTTTCCTCCAGGCCACGGTAAAGGATACCATTAATTGGACCAGGAGGAAAGAACTGGTCAAGGGTGGGATCCTTGTCAAGGCATTAGGTATGTTTACGGCTATGGGCAGAGCCCTACCTTGCAGTGTCCATTGGATCAGCGAAGGAATTCATGGTCCAGTGGTCAGCAAAATGGTGTGCTCTGCCCGGCCTTCCCCGTTTTCATTAGCTTTTGAATATTTAGGCCTTTTTGTTTTGGGCAGTGAGATCTCCTTATCCTAGCTCCATGAACTTTGGCAGGGAAGGGGGCAGTACAGCCCTGGCAGCTCCCCCTCAGCTTTACGATATCCGCACTGAATGCTCATGAGAGAGATTTGCATGCGTTGGAGGCCCGGTATATGCAAATGTATTTCATTCGTCTTCATGTCTGAAAGCAGAATTGGCTAAGGGGGTCGCCAGGACCAGGTTGGTGACCCTGTCATAGATGCAGCAGGAGTAAATCAGTTCTCTGATTTAAGAACATAAGAAGTGCCACGCTGGGTCAGACCAAAGGTCCATCAAGTCCGGAATCCTGCCTCTGACCGTGGCCAACCCGGGTCACGAGTTCCCGGCAGATCCCATCATTTCTGTTACTCCTTTCTGCAGTCTGTCCGGCTAATGATGCATTATGGACCTTTCCTCTAGGAACTAATCCAAACTGCCTTTAAACCACGCTGAGCTCCTCGCCCTGACCACGTCCTCTGGCAACAGATTCCACAGCTTGATCCTGCACCCAGTGATCCGTTTTCAATCTGCCGGTGGTTAGGGGCCCCTTCTTTCAGTATTAGTGAAATGGTAATTAACCCCTTCCACCCCTCTCGTGACTTTACCAGGGTCTATCGCGTCCCCTCTCAGTCCCCTCTTTTCCAAGCCCTAACCTGTGTAGCCTCTCACCATAGGAGAGCCGCTCCATCCCCTTTATCATTTCCGTCGCCCTCCTCTGCACCTTTTATGGTTCTGCACGCAGTGCAACTGATGGGCAGGCAAGATACTTTCTGTTTTATCCTCCATTCTTTTTCGGGTCACTCTTGCCTCGCCCAGCAGCTCTCTGCTATCTCTAGAGATCCACCTTAAGGAGCGGGGATTCTCCTCTTCCTCCTCCTTCTCCTCCTCCTTCACTCCCTCAGCTTGCCCTCTGCGCATGCTCCTACTACTGCAGAAAAGAGAATAAAATCAGAACTTTCTGCCTCCCCCGGGCCGGAAATCCCTGCAGAGGGGGAGAGCAGGGGCTTTATCTGAGCCCCCAGGAATCAGCCCTGCCCCCTCTGAATCCCTCCCAGCACCTGCAGGACTGAGAGGGAAAAGAGGAGGGCAATGTGTGCCCTGGTGTCTGATCCGGTAAGAAATCCTTCTCTGTCCTCTTGTGCATTTAAAGGAAACCTTTTCCCTGTGCAGCTCTTCCAGCCTTCCCTCCTCCCGGCACAGGGCAGAGATCTTTACAGCCCCGGGAAGGTTTGAGCTCTGCTCACCCCGAGATCAGCAGAGGGGGGGGTGTGCAGACTCTCTCTGGGTCCCCAGGTCTGGATTGGAAGACGCCACTGCCTTAGGTCACAAGTATCTGGGAGGTGAGGTGGTGCATCAGAATAGAGGCAATCTGAGGTCCCTTCTCCCCCCCCCCCCCCATTATAACTCACCCACATAGATATGAATACAGTATAACTCTCATACACACAAGCATGCGGACACCCACACCAATACACTCTCTCATGCATGCCCTTATACTCACACAAACACATGCTCTGTCTCACACACATGTGGACACCATCACAAACGCACAGACTCTGTCACACACACTCTCAGATATCCACATTCTCTGTCCTCACTCCCCAGGCCTGACTCAGCACTATCCACGTTTATTTATTTATTTAACAGTTTTTTTTTATACCGACATTAAAATACACATAACAGTAGGTAGAAATTACAATGAACAGGGGAGGGGTGTGGACAACATTCCTGCCTTCAGACACCAACCCAACCAGCCACTCTCCCTCCCACCTGCACAGACAGACACTGCCACCTCCTCTCACTGCTGAATCAGCTGCACCCGTGATCTCAAGCTCTACAAATTACTGGAGATTTAATAGAGCTGAGCTCTCTCCATGTCAGGGAGCTGATCTCACTGACAGAGGCCAGAGAACACAGTTTATTGCCCGCACTTTATAATGAAGCTGTAGGGAGAGGGGCTGAGGGTGTCCTGTTTGCTGTTCCAGGCATCGGTCACATTCAGGGACGTCGCTGCTTATTTCTGGGAAGTGGAGTGGGACATTCTGGGACAATGGCAGAAGGAGCTGTACAAGAAGGTGATCAAGGAGATTCACGGCGTCCTCATGTCACGGGGTAAGTCTGCCTTTTCTATCATCTCTCACCCACACACCCACTGCAGGATGGCTGCTGCCATGGCTCACTGGTCTCTAGATAGGAAAACCCAGGTTCCTGGGATACAAAGATAACTCTTTCTCAGATGCTCCTGATAAGAAGCTGGGAGTCCTCCTCTCCAGGAGGGCACAGGCTGGCACAGAGCACTGGCACCTACAATGCCTTCAGCTAGGAGGGTCAGGAATAGAAATGACTGTACCAGAAACCCTCCAAGGTTTATTCGTAATCAAGGGGCAGCCTGCAAGTGTCTGTACACATACACATACAATCACTCTCACTCTCACTCACTCATTCTCACTCACTCACACCTACACTCACTCACACACACACTCTCTCACACACACACTCTCTCACACACACACACACCCTCTCACACACACACATTCTCTCTCACTCACTCTCACACATTCTCACTCACTCACACACACCCAGCTCCATCTCAACAGAAAACAGATGAAAGCTCCCAGGGCTATAAAAGAATAATTTTTATGTAATTTTTGCTGTTTCTTATTGGCAGGTTATTCAATTATTAATCCTGATGTTGTATTCAAGATTAAGAAGGAAGATGAGAAATATTTCCCTCAGCACTGGGAGCTGGAGGGGAAAGAAACCATGAAGGACCCCAGCATCAGTAAGTAAATGTTCTGGATTTAAAGGGCTCTGCATTTTCAGATCACAGGAGATGGGGCATTAACATCAAACATTTGGGGACTTTAAATCCATTTCCTAATATAATATTAGCAGGTCCTGGGTGAATCCTCCTAGACTCGTTTGTTTTCTCATCCCAGGCCTTCCGATTGTAACGTCTGTGTTCTCACTGAGCATTAAACAAGAGGCAGATCTGCCCTTCCTGGATCCTCCTGAATCAGAGACGACTGAAGAGATTCACTCTCCTGTAACAGGCAAGTACCACTCCCTGCCCTCGATTTGTATTCTCCCCTCCTCTTCCCTCTGGATTTCCATACGACTGAGCTAACACACAGGTCCCTCCCTCATTTCTTGTACCCGTTGCTCCCCACCTGCCTTTACCACCGCCCTCTGTGTCCGTCCTAAATCTGTGTAAATTTGCTGATTGGTTGGATGCTGCTGCTGCCTCTGTCAGGAGGGGGACTCCAGGCATCCACCACCCTGTCAGTAAAGAAATATTCTCTCACATTTCCTCTGTACATTCCTCCGTCATCTTCATATCCTGTCCTCTTCTCCAGGAGTCTCCTTTCCACCTTCCCTCGCTCTCCTGTCTAAGAATTCCTTGGCTTTGGTGCCTTCTAGTGACATCTCCCGCCCTGCCTCATATAATTATAATGAAGCGGAGGAGCCAGGTAGAATCAGATTTCTGAAATCTGGCAGCTGGATGAAAAACATCTGGTTTTATCAAAAATACTCTTTGAGGTAGAAATGTTCAGCATGTTTTTGCAATAGCAGTAACCACACCAGATTATTTTGTAGATCCTGAGGAATGAAGTCACCCACCTCGGTGTTAAAATGATCAGGATTCTCTTTGAAGGGATTTCTGATGATGATCAGCACAGCAGCACCCTCTTTTCTTAGTGCTGCACTGGTGGCAGTGTCTATGAACACAGCATAATCCTGAGCTCACTTGCACTGATAATACAGGCTCTGGGGTAACTTTTCTACATATTGTAACCATCTTTTCCCATAACAGGCTCCCCCAGTGTCACCCCTGACATTTTAATCCGATTTAAGCAAGAAGGATGTGGGACTGAGCCCCCGAGATCTGAGGACAGAGGGAACCTGAGCATCCCAGGCGCCTGTGAGGAGCTGCATGAAGCAGGCGATGCAGCTTGGATTAAAGGTACTGCTGGGCCGATCCAAACATTGCTGAGACACGAGGCCTCCTCTCGGCCAGATACAGCGAGGAGGAGGCGTTAAATCATGTCCCTGACCTCTGACCTTTCTTGTGTGGAGGGCTCACAGTGGCAGCAGGAAAACCCCCACTGGGAACAGTAAGAGGGAGGAAGGCAGGGGGAGCAGCAGGAGGGAGGGAGGGGGGGATTGCAGAGCAAACGGTTTTCCATCCTCGTGGGATTGTGGGACCCCAGCAGGAGAATTATGAAAGGAGTTACGCGTGCAAATGTAACAGACCGTCCTAGCAATTTTCAAAAGCCATTTACCCACGTAAGTGCACTTAATGCTGAGAAACCCGATTGGCAGTTCAAGTTTTGCTTTTCTTAGGTCAATATCCCAGACTGTTTAAAAGCTGAAGGAATGAGGATGTGGATCACCGCTTATGAGATTTCCTGTGGGATTTCCCCCGATGCAGAATCCGCTTTGAAACACAGATGTGACTTATTTGCATTTTACGATCAAAATATAAAATGTTTGCATTGCACTTCGACCACTGCTTAAATATAAGGCAGATGAAGGTCTATTGACTGGCAGAGCCTATTGTGATGGTCGTAAAAACTGCAATAATTTGTGTAAGATTTGTGATTGAATCTTTATTCACCTTTTTAGTGTGGTCATTCTATGGGAATTGACCCTCAGTCTTTGGCTTGTGAGAATTTCAAACGTTCCACATAGAAGGTGAATGTTAATGCTGGCTCTCAGTTAAATATTCATTACTAAGTCATTAGAATTCAGTTACTTTAAGCTGACAGGACTGAGGTTCAGGGACCAGGGTCCTGAATGAATCCCAGGTCTCCAGCAGGGCGTGGCAGAGTTTTTGGTGAGTGGACTGCAATCAGCAGAGCAGAGACTGGAGGTGAGGATGAGAGGCACAGAACCAGCAGGGTGAGATGAGACGTGGTCTGTTCCTTCCCTCTGTTCATGTGCTGTTGCCCACCTGTACCTGTCGACAAGCAGCACCAGGCTCTCTTATATATGATAGGGATCCTTAGCCACCCTAATGATGTTCAGTGATTAGATGGAGCTATCTCCTATATACGTCTCCTTCCAGTTTTGGTAAATTTTAGTAATCATACTCTCACTTTTATCCACCAGAAGATGGATTCAGGAATAATAGTGAGAGGCAGAGATGTGTGATGGGCAGCAGACGGAGGAAATGGAAAGAGAGAGAACCCTGCAGAGACAGCCAGGACCTTTAGCTGAAGTATCCAGGAGGTATCAGTAGAGTAACAATACCCAGGGGGAAAGAAGTAGTCAGAAAGGAGAGAGTCCATATGCATGTTCTGAACGAGGAAAGAAATTTCAACCTCTACCCCAGTCTTGTAGAAACTCATGGGACTCATTGAAGGAGAGACTCCATTTCAAAGTGCTGACACTTCAGAAAACTTCACCACAAACTCACAATCTGTTGAACAGCAAGAAATTATTGAATGTGGGAACAAGTTTCCTGAGAGGACAAGTCACCCATCTATCCAACAATATCACAGAAAGAAAACAACATTTACAGGTTCTGAAGAAGAGATAAAGGACCCCTATGAATACAAAACTTACAGCACATGCAAAAGATCACCTAAAAAAGAAACCATCAAAATGCACTCAGTGTAACAATGCTTTTTCTTCCAAGCTGAGATGGAAGCACATGTAAGAATTCACTCTGGAGAAAGACCATTTCAGTGCCCTGAATGTGAGGAGAGGTTTACTGAGAAATCAAACCTTGAGAGAACAGAAAAAAATTCACAGACAAGACCAACCTTTTAATTGTTCTCAATGTGAAAAATGTTTCAAATATAGATCTTGGCTTAAAGTTCATCAGAGAAATCCCAAGGGAGAGAAGGTCATTCATATGGCCTGAATGTGATAAAGATTTATGTCAGAAATTTAGTTTAAGAAATCACATAAGGTATCCCAACAGGTGAAAAACCATTTAAATGTTCGGAATGTGATAAATGCTTCACCGAGCAATCTAAGCTTAAAATCCACAACAGAGTTCATACAGGTTGAGAAAACCATTAAATGTTCTACATGTGATAAATGTTTCGCTCAAATATCCCATCTAAAAAGCACAAAACAGTTCCATACAGGTGAGAAACCATTTAAATGCTCTGAATGTGATAAATGTTTTGCCCATAAATGCAACCTTAAATCTCATAAACGTATCCATACAGGTGAGAAACCATTTAGTGTTCTGAATGTGATAAACGTTTCGCTAGAAAATTCCATCTTAAAAACCATAAAAGCATCCATACAGGTGAGAAACCATTTAAATGTTCTGAATGTGATAACGTTTTGTCTATAGATGCAGTCCTAAATACCATAAACGTGTCATACAGGTGAGAAACCATTTAAATGTACTGAATGTGATAAATGTTTTGCTCAAGATCCATCTTAAAAGCCACAAAACCGTCCATACAGGTGAGAAACCATTTAAATGTTCTGAATTGTGATACATGTTTTCCTAGAAAATTCCATCTTAAAAATGATAAAAGCGTCCATACAGGTGAGAAACCTTTCACATGTTCTGAATGTGATAAATGTTTGCTAAAAAATCCCATCTTAAAAGCCACAAAACTGTCCATACAGGTGAAAAACATTTAAATGTTCTGAATGTTATAATGTTTTGCCCATAGATGCAATCTTAAATACCATAAGCATGTCCATACAGGTGAGAAACCAATTACATGTTCTGAATGAGATGCTTCGCTCAAAGATTCCCATCTTAAATACCACAAAACCGTCCATACAAGTGAGAAACCATTTAAATGTTCTCAAATGTGATAAAAGTTTCTTGCGGAAATCTGATCTTAAAAAACACAAAAGAATGCATATCATTGAGAAACTATTTAAATATTTTGACTGTGGTAAATGTTTTCACTCAAAATTTAACCTTAATAATGTTTAAACAAACTTTTGAAAATTTACCTCGCCTGGTTTCCCTTCCCAGGATAGCCAGTGATGACTTTCAGTTTCAAAACACAACATTTATTAAGTAGCTTAGAGATCTATAAGAGCTGGCAGGATTTGTTTATTTCATGCATGCATACAAAGTCAAGACAGCGGAAACGATAAGGAATCAAGAGATTGTGTTTCCTTATGGGAGTGGATGGAACCAAGTATCACAGAATTTAACTGTTCACCCAGCCATGCCAATCTACTCTTCGTTTTAAATTTGTCTTTGTCTTTTTAAGCACTGGAACAGGGCTTGCACGTCCCTCCCCTTTCTCATCTACTACATTTGCTGGTAATTTCCTTCATGTGCCCCATCAATTGTTACATATCATGCTTATTCAGTAGTTCATTGTTCTTGTAGTTTCTCAGGCACTTTAGACACTTTCTTATCGCAGACTCATCTTATCCACACTATTGCACAGGCTTCTGCTTCTCTCTCTGGGCTGGGCCATGACCTTCTATTTCAGTTACTAGTCAACATGGGGCAGTTTTTCTTAAAGCAGCAATTAACAACTAACTTGGATCCTCAAAAAACACAAGAGTCCATAACCATTGCGAAAAGGTTTAAATGTTCTGATTTTGGTAAATGTTGCAGACATATATCTGCTCTAAGGAAGCACAAAAGAATCCATACTAGTCTGATTCAGAGCAATTTCCAAACACTCCCTGATATGTTACCTGTGAAAATTACACATGATGACCTTCAGAAGGAGGCTCTCTTTGGCACAATGCTAGTACTAACAAGGGTATTATTCGTAAATTTGAGATATAGATCATTTCTAACCTAACCTGGCTACGAATTAGGTTGATTCCTGTCGAGGTCATTGCAAAATAAACTGATTTAGAGAAAACTGCCCCATACAACAGCATGAAATGAGCCATGTGAAACAGAGACCATATAAATGCTCTGAATGTGACAATATACATAGTCAACAGTAAGGACGGTAGAAATGGACCAAATGGTCCATCCAGTCTGCCCAGCAAGCTTCTTATGGTACTATTTGCTGCACCATGCAGCTTAGCCCCCAGTTTCTTTTAAGGGTAGCAACTGCCACTCCCTGCAGTTACCCCCAAGCCTTAGGATAACCCGTAAAAAATGTAGTGCTGAGAGGCTGCCGGTGAGTGGAATTACAAACTTTTTCTGACACAGAAAAAATACAGCTTTACCCGGTATTTCGTCCCTGCAGCCCAGCCCTGACGTCAGTGGGAGCGCCGGAAGAAACTGTGAATAAAGGCGCTTTCCTGCAGCTCGTCGCCAAGTCGTGTGGCGACTTTGTCCGACTTAGTCTGAATTAGGCCATATTACTTATCGTAACTTTTTTTTTTTTTAAATTCTATCTCACCGTTAAAAGGATCTGCGACATTTTGTCAAAAGGTGAAACTTCGTGAAATGCCTGCAAAGAGGAAGGGAAAGCTAAGGGTGTTTCCCTCAGTGCCCACATCTTCCACCCTAACTCAGCGTGAGATCAACACATTTGACACAGCTGGAAAATCGAGGGAGCTGAGGACTCCGTTGGAGCCACACATAATGGAGACATGGGTGGTTCCCGAGAGAGTGTCCCTCAGTCCAAGACCAGCCGTTTACCCTCAGTGCAACGTAGTATGGACAATGGAATGGTTTTGTTGTCTCCCAAAGAAGGGGTAGTTGCAACAGAACTGGTGGGTTCATTAGTTCATACGGCTGGAGAACTATCTTCACAGCAACCACCTTTGGTGGGACAGGTAACACTGGAAAAGATATTGGAAGCGGTTAATAGTTTGTTTGGTAGTGGCCAGGTTGGAAGGGAAGATCGACAATGTGACATCTGATTTCCAAGGACAATTATCTAATGTTCAGTCTCAGAATAATCAGATTATACAAAAAAACGAATGAAAATGAAAGGAATATATTTATTTTTATTTATTTATTTAAAGGCTTTTATATACCGATGTTCATGTACTGGTACATATCACTGTCGGTTTACATAAAACAAAGTTGGAAATTACATCGAACAGGAAGGAACAATTAACAGGGCTAACTTCGAAGAACTTATAGATAAGCTAAGAAAGACTTAAATTAAAATTATTACAATTATTACAGATAACTTATTACAGATATCAGCTAACCAATAAAAGTCTAAAGCTCGGATTTATGACCTAACTAACAGTATAAGTCTAACTAACTAGGAGGATTTATGGTTGCGGCATCCGACATCTAGCGTCCTGGAGTATGAAATGAGTAAGTTAATCCCTAAGGGGGAGACCTTTAAGTGAAGGCTTTAGTGAAAAGCCAAGTTGTGAGCTTCTTTTGAACGCTCGACTACAAGTTCTAGACGAAGGTCCGTGGGGAGTGCATTCCAGTGAGAGGGGCTGGCAGTCGAGAAAGCTCGTTTCTTGAGCAGTGACTTGGCTGGAGGTGCATATAAGGTGCCTAAATAGCTGGTTCTGATGGGTCTCAGTGATGCGTGAGGACGAAGTGGTCGCTCAGATCTAGCGATGTTTGTGAATGAATGGTCTTGTGCGTTATGGTTAGTACTTTGAATATGATTCTAGATTAATGGGGAGCCAGTGTAGGTTCTTTAGAAATAGGTGGTGTGATGTGTTCACCTCTATTAGAGTTGGTTAGAATCCTGGCAGCCGAGTTTTGCAAACATTTGTAGTGGTTTGGTGGTGACAGCTGGGAGGCCAATTAGCAGAGAGTTGCAATAATCAATTTTTGAAAAAAGAATTGTTTGGAGGACTGTTCTAAAGTCCTGAAAATGGAGGAGAGGTTTCAGCTTTTTCATATGTGTAGCTGTGAAAGCATTCTTCGTAGTGTTTTTTGACGAATGTTTGAGATTCAGCCTATTGTTGATAGTAACGCCTAGGTCCTTACGTGTGTGGGGGAGGTCCTTAGCGTTGTGTGTGATTAGGTTGTTGGTGCCTGAAAGTTGTCATCAAGGGTGATCAACATGAGCTCCGTTTTTGAAGTATTGAGAACTAAGTGAGGCTAGTGAGGAGGGAGTTTATGGACTGTAGACAATTGTTCCAGTAGTTGATGGTGTTGGAGATAGATTCAGTGATTGGCAGCAGGATCTGAACATCATCGGCGTATATGAAGTGTGTGATCTTTAGACTTGAGAGCAGATGACATAGAGGGAGAAGATAGATGTTAAACAGGGTTGGGGAGAGAGATGATCCTTGAGGGACTCCGAGAGTGGACTTGACCTTACATATATTGTCCTTACAGAAAGTCAATGTCTCTCTAATTAAAGATCAGATCGCTAGCTCTAGACGCCTTGAATTATTGGAGAATCATGTGCGACACCTAAATTTAAGAATGGTAAATTTTCCTCAGGTTCTGGGCGAGATTCCATATATTTCCCTAAAAAGATATTTTAGAGAAGTATTATTATATAAAGAGGAAGATATTCCTTCAATTAATTCTTGTTATTTCCTTTCTCAAAAGGCCCAAGTCTCTGTGAATTTAACACATTTTTTAGAAGATTCAAATTTAGATGTCGTGCATCGAAATACACTAAGGGGCGGATTTTAAGAGCCCTGCTCGCCTAAATCCGCCCAAATCCGGGCGGATTTAGGCGAGCAGGGCCCTGCGCGCCGGTGAGCCTATTTTCCATAGGCTCACCGGCGCGCGCAGACCCTGGGACTCGCGTAAGTCCCGGGGTTCTCCGAGGGGGGCGTGTCGGGGCGGGCCCGAACCGCGTGGCGTTTAGGGGGCGTGCCGGGAGCGTTTCGGGGGCGGACCCGGAGGCATGGTTACGGCCCGGGCGGCCAGGGGCATGGCCGCACCCTCCGGACCCGCCCCCAGGTCGCGTCCCGGCGCGCAGGAGGCCCGCTGACGCGGGGATTTACGCCTCCCGGAGGGAGGCGTAAATCCCCCGACAAAGGTAAGGGGGGGGGCTTAGACAGGGCCGGGTGGGTGGGTTAGGTAGGGGAAGGGAGGGGAAGGTGAGGGGAGGGAAAAGGAAGTTCCCTCCGAGGCCGCTCCGATTTCGGAGCGGCCTTGGAGGGAACGGGGGTAGGCTGCGCGGCTCGGCGCGCGCCGGCTATAAGTTGATAGCCTTGCACGCGCCGATCCAGGATTTTAGTGGATACGCGCGGCTCCGCGCGTATCTACTAAAATCCAGCGTACTTTTGCTTGCGCCTGATGCGCCAGCAAAAGTAGGCCTATTCACATAGTTTGAAAATCTACCCCTAATTGTATCATTTATAACAACTCAAGATATAAATAGTGTAATGAAGATATATTTTAAAAAATTTCCTACGACGTTCTATGGGCAAGTGGTAAAATTATATCCGGACTTAGCTCCGATTACCAGAACGAGACGGAGAGAATTTTGGCTATGCGTCAACAAATTGTTTCTTTAGGTTTTCTTTCTTTTTAAGGTACCCCTGTAGATGTGAAATTAGGAAGGGCGAAAACACCTATGTTTTCTATCAAATTGAGCAGATGAAACAATTTGTTGGCGCCCAGCAACCTGACTCCTTACCAGAATTACCGATTGCGGAGTCTTCTCCTTCAAATGTGCTACCAATTGGGGAATAGCTGTAGACGGGCATATAAAAGTTAAGCCAGCTGAATATGTAATACGCTTATACGGATTTATATTATCAATTAATGTCTCCAATTTTCTTTAGGGTCCTTAATAATTCAGTCTCAATTTTCTATTATAGTGTTACTGTTATTTTTTCATACCTAGATATGTAATGTTATGTTATAAGAGAGACTTTTAATAGGTCTTTCCTATTAAGATTATTCATCTTTAATTTCGTTTCCTTGTTAGTACTTATATTTGGTAAACAAATGGAAATATTACTGGAATGGAAATTCTTTTTCTTTCTTTAATGTTATATGAAAATATCAATAAATAAAGAATTAAAAAAAAATGTAGTGCTAGCACCATTTTTATGGGGTGATGAGCCTTCTTGAAAATTCAGACAGTGCTGCCTGATCTGCTTTGCTTATGGACTTGCCCTGTATTTTTTCCCTTATGTCTGTGCATCAGTACCCCAGACTGTAAAAGTCAGGGATCATGTTGATTGTTTCTGAATCTAATTCCTCTTTCCTGACACTCCCCCGTCACTATCAAAGCAGAGAGCAATTGTTGCAGTTGGTGTTAAAAGCATCAAGACTTATTGGTTAAGGGTAGTAATCCCCATGCTTTCTGTTAGGGTAGCACTGCTGCTCTGTGCAAGTTACTCCCATTCTTATCAGTTCCCCAGAATGTAAAAGTCTGGGCCCTTGTTGGTTGCGGTCTGAATCCAATTTCTCTTTTCCCCTGCTGATGAAGTGGAGAGCAGTGTTTTATTTGCATGAAAGCATCAAAGCTTATTGGCTAAGGCTAGTAACTGCCGCACCGAGAAAATTACTCCATGCACCCTTTTCCCCATTTCCATCCTCGAGCCTTTAGGGATTCTCAGTGTTTATCCCATGCCCCTCTGAAATCTTTCACTGTTTTTGTCTTCACCACCTCCTCCGGAAGGGCATTCCAGGCCTCCATGAAGAAATACTTCCTGATGTTGGTTCTGAGTCTTCCCTCCCTAAGCTTCATGTCATGAGCCCTAGTTCTGATTTCTTTCCAATGGAAAAGGTTCGAAGTTTATGCATCTTTAAAACCTTTCGGGTATCTGTAGGTCTCTATCCTATCTCCCCTGCACCTCCTCTCTTCCAGGCTATACATATTCAGATCCTTCAGCCTCTTCTCATAGGTCTTCCAATACTGATCCTGTCACGTGGAAGCTAATGTATACCCCAATCAATACCCCTGGGGTCCCTCATTTCCTGTTAAAAAGCCTCATTTCCTGTTAAAAAGCCTGCAAATTCAGCTCAGCATAAAGAAAAGCAATCAGGTAGTTCTCAGGGAACAGGACTGCAATCAGACTACTCTGTCCTTGGTATTGCACCCGGGCACATAAAAATGACTAGTACCCAGATAATGCAATTTCTTAATGAGACGCTGCCGAAAGGTATTATCGTTACCTTCCCAACACGTTATCTCTCTGGGAACTTGGAGAATGTCCCAGAAAGCAGGGGAATTTCAAGGGTTATGTCAGCCGCTAAATGTTGTGTTTTTTTGTAGATTGAAGGCCAATGCTTCATACTAGGTGAATTAAAATATAGCTCATTTACCTTCAATCTAGCTAAAGCAGGTAGAACAGATGTTATAAGGCATTAGATATAAATATGATATCAGGTAGACTTTAATGGGTCTCTATCTATACTTTGTTTTACATTCCTAAGAAATAGACATTATGTGCTCTTTATCTGTGCATCTGTTTTTTTAATTCTTTGATATATGTGCACTGTTTTCCAAATACCTGTTATTTTTCTAATCCTTTTTTTGTAAACAAAGGTATAAATATGTTGTGAAGTCCAATCTGCATCATCAGATAGCAGTCCTCCGAGGACCCAGCATCCAACCTATAGGTGAGATAAGCCTTTCCTAAGATAAGACTCCTTAAGAAATTGCATTTATGGAACGCACTCCTCCCCCGACTTACGATCACTTGCAAATACAAAAGATTTCAAAAAAAGCTCTTAAACACCATCTTTTCACTCTAGGCTTCCCAGATTTATCTGTATCCTGACAATCCTCTTCCTTTGTTAATTTTTTCTCTCAGTCCATGATTTTATGTTATGTTTTCTGTTATAGTTTAATAGTTATCTTAAGTTTATCATTGTTTCTAGATTTTAAGTTATATGTTCAGACTAAACTATGTATGTTTTATTTGTAACTTGCCCCCTCCCCCTCCCCCTGAAAATTGGAGGGAGTGGGAAAGAAATGCTTTTAAATAAATAAAATTGCATCATCTTTAATAAACAAGTATATATTTGTGCTAAACACTTTCTTGGTCTGATTTACTGAGTTTCTCTGTCTTAATAAATAATTATCTTTCTCACCCTAATACATTATCTCTAAGGAGTAATGATGTGTTACACTTATTTGACATGGGGTGCTGGGGAGAGAGAGTGAATTATAAGGGAACTCCTTATTAAAGATTTTCTCACCCAGTAGTACCTGACAGAATATGAACCCGAGACAACCCCACAACCATTTTGGCTGCCTTTCTCTGGACCGCCTCCATCCTGTCTCTGTCTCCTTTGAGATACGGGCTCCAGAACTGAACACAGTACTCCAGGGGAGGCCTCACCAAGATTCTGTACAAGGGGATCATCATTTCCTTTCTTTTACTGGTTATTCCTCTCTCTATGCAGCCCTCCTGGCTTTAGCTATCGCCTTGTCATATTGCCTCACCATTTTCAGATCATCAGACACTCACACCAAAGTCCCACTCCCAGTCCGTGCGCATTAGTCTTTCACCCCCATCACACACAGCTCTTTTGGATTGCTGCACCCTAGATGCACGACTGTACTTTTTGGCATTGAATCCCAGCTACCAAATTTGATCACTCTTCAAGATTTCTTAAATCACTTTTCATTCTCTCTACTCTGTTGCACTCACTGGTCTGTGGGCTGCTCCCACAGATTGCCGTTCTTAGCTCCAGCCCGACTCTCGGCAGCACATGCAGTGGGCCACTGCCACCGATTTCTCCCTAGCCAGCTGTTTTCCTAAACGTGGTGAATCACCGCTGACACCCAGCAAATGCCACCACTCCTGCCTATACTTTTGGTTAGGCGCACGTGAATGCATACCTATCTTCAATATTTAAAGGGACCACGGTGGGAAATCTCCTATGGTCCTTGCTGATGACGTCCGACAGTGAGTCCTATAAGAGGCCTCTTCTGATACGGCTCCAGTGCCTCAGCAACAGTCTTCTATTTCCTAAAGTAGTCTGAGTTGTCTTCAGCCTTCAGCACCCTTAGTCTTCTCTCTTTAGTCCCAGCATCCTGCTTCTTTGGTTATTCAGTGTGGCTTGCTTCCTCTCTTGCTCCTTGCTCCCTGAACTGCCCATTCGTCCCTCCTTCCCATTGGACAGATTCCGGTGCTTGACCTTGGCTTGATTCCGGATATTCTCGATTGCTGCCTGCCTCCAACCATAGCTTGCCCCCAAATACTCCAAGCCTTCTCTTGTTCTGATCCCATAATGCCAACAGATCTCTCCACCAGCAGAAGCTGCTGGCCCTGGTACCAGAAGGCTGAACCCGAGGGGCACGTAGCTGGTGGAGGCGAAGCTCCAATTGGATATGGGCCTCGTCTGAATCTGCCTGCCAACGGTGGGAACCTGCAGGGCTCCTCCCAGCAGGTTGTATCAAGTCCACCTCTGCCCAAGATTCCACACCTGAAACAATACTCCTCTCCGTTTCAGAGCTTAGTATAATTCGCTTAAAAACTCCTTGTAGGGTTTTGTTTTGTTGATAGTTAATGTTTTTCAAGTGATCATAAATCTAGATGCTATAATCAATAAAATCATTATAAACAAAAGTCAAAACATAGTGCATGTACAGTAAAATCTAAAAATGTACTTCAAACGGCTGAGAGTGGCAAACTCTCTAGAACCATCACGTGTATGAAAATATGCAACTAGTGTTTTAGACTTTATAATTGAAAGAAAACAAGAATTATTTCCAATACAAATTAAAATATCTTTCACTGTCATCTTGTGGTATCTCATGGCTTAGAGCCTCTGTTACATATACAGATCGCTTTTTTAAATTGTCATTGTGTTTTTGAGTCATTTTGGACCAGCTATTAAGTCCTGCATGCAGGTTTTCCTGTACATTAGTTTGTACTGTACTATTTATTATTATGCTGACAGCCACTGTCAGCATCTGGTATCTCATGGCTTAGAACGTCTGCTACGTATACAGATCACTTTTTTTTTTATTGTCATTGTGTTTTTGAGCCACTTATCAAGCACCACATGTAGGTTTTCATGTGAACTTGTATTGTACTATTTATTTTATTTTTCTTTTTTTATGTAGTCAGTTTTATATTCTGATGTTTGGTTTTTTGAACCTTCACAACGGTTTACAATTGTATAAAAACTAAAAAAACATGCAATAAAAAACTACATAATTTAAATAAAATGTTCTTTTAAACTACAAGAGTTACAATTAAATACTTAAATACTAATGAAAGCAAAACTAACTAATTCATAAACTTAAATCAATTAAAACACTTAAAATAAATAAAATCGAAACAAAAAATATAAATCACTGGCTTCAGTCTATACTACATGCTTGGTTAAAAAGCCATGTTTTAACGCCTTCTTAAACAGCTTCAGGTCTTTTTGTAGTCTGAATTCAGGAACAAACACAAAAGGTCGGATCAATGTAAATGGACTTTATTGAATCTTGCCCAACTCTGGCCGAGTTTCGCTCAAAGAGCTGCCTCAGGGACTTGAAAGCCACTTGAACGGGCTTCAATAAACTCAGGACTTCTCATACAACATAATCAGAGGAATGTTACTCAGCAGCAGATGGCACTTGGATAAGTTTTCAAATCGAGACACTTTTTAAAGCAGACTGCTTCAAATGTGATGATATTGCATTTCCATACGCTGCTCAGCAATGGTTAATGCAATCAAGTGGCTTTCAAGCCCCTGAGGCAGTTCTTTGAGCGAAACTCGGCCAGAGTTGGGCAAGATTCAATAAAGTCCATTTACGTCGATCCGACCTTTTGTGTTTGTTGCTGTCAGCCACCTTGGATCGATTACCGGTTTGTTTTCTTGGACCATCTCTGAATTCAGGAGGCATGGTGTTCCATAATTTTGGGCCCGCTAACGAGTCAGCTCTTCCCTGACAGATGTCATAGAAACATAGAAATGACAGCAGAAGGAGACCAAGCGGCCCATCCAGTCTGCCCAGCAAGCTTCACACTTTTTTTCTTCTCATACTTATCTGTTTCTCTTGGCTCTTAGTAACCTTTTGGTTCTATTTCCCTTCCACCCCCACCATTAATGTAGAGAGCAGTGTTGGAACTGCATCTAAGTGAAATATCTAGCTTAATTAGTTAGGGGTAGTAGTAACCGCCGCAATAAACAGCTACACCCATGCTTATTTGTTTACCCAGACTATGTAATTCAGTTCTTGGTTGTTGTCTGTATATAGATCCACTTTTCTTCATTCCCCCCTGCCGTTGAAGCAGAGAGCTATGCTGGATATGCGAGAAGTATCGGTCTTCCTCCCCTGCCGTTGAAGCAGAGAACTATGCTGGATAGGCATTGAAAGTAAAGTATCAGGCTTATTTGGGTTGGGGTAGTAACCGCCCTAACAAGCAAGCTACTCCCCGTTTTTTTGTGAATGCAAATCCTTTTTTCCACATTTCCTCTTGCCGTTGAAGCTTAGAGCAATGTTGGAGTCGCATTAACCGTGTGTATGTTTATTGAATAAGGGTATTATCTCCAGGTAGTAGCCGTCATTCCCGCGAGTCACCCACTCTTCATTCACGTCCTCTAGACTTTATGGATCCACAGTGTTTATCCCACGCCCCTTTGAAGTCCTTCACAGTTCTGGTCCTCACCACTTCCTCGGGAAGGGCATTTCAGGCATCCACCACCCTCTCCGTGAACAAATACTTCCTGACATTGGTTCTGAGTCTTCCTCCCTGGAGCTTCAAATCGTGACACCTGGTTCTGTTGATTTTTTCCCGACGGGAAAGGTTTGTCGTTGTCTTTGGATCATTAAAACCTTTCAAGTATCTGAAAGTCTGTATCATATCACCTCTGCTCCTCCTTTCCTCCAGGGTGTATATTTAGATTCTTCAATCTCTCCTCATAAGTAATTTGATGAAGACCCTCCACCTTTTTGGTCGCCCTTCTCTGGACCGCCTCCATCTTGTCTCTGTCTCTTTGGAGATACGGTCTCCAGAACTGAACACAGTACTCCAGGTGCGGCCTCACCAAGGACCTGTTCAAGGGGATAATCACTTCCCTTTTCTTACTCGATATTCCTCTCTCTATGCAGCCCAGCATTCTTCTGCTTTAGCTATCGCCTTGTCTCATTGTTTCGCCGACTTCAGATCATTAGACACTATCACCCCAAGGTCTCTCTCCTGCTCCGTGCACATCAGCCTTTCTCCCCCCATCGAATACAGTTCATTCGGCTTTCCACTCCACATATGCATGACTCTGCACTTCTTGGCATTGAATCTCAGCTGCCATATCTTCGCCCACTTTTCCAACTTCCTTAATCCCGTCTCATTCTCTCCACTCCTTCCGGCATGTCCATTTGTTGCAGATCTTAGTGTCATCCGCAAAAAGACAAACCTTACCTTCTATCCCGTCCGCAATGTCGCTCACATAGATATTGAACAGGACCGGTCCCAACACCGATCCTTGCGGTACACCGCTTAAAACTGCTCTCTCTTCAGAGAGAGTTCCATTTACCATCACACATTGTCTTCTGTCCGTCAACCAGTTTGCAATCCAGGCCAGCAGCTCGGCACTCACTCCTAAGCTTCTCATTTTATTCACCAGTCTCCTATGCGGGACCGTAAAAGCTTGCTGAAATCCAAGTAGATGACATCGAGTGCTCTTCCTCGACCAATTCCTGGTTACCCAGTCAAAAAACTCAATCAGATTTGTCTGACAGGATCTTCCCCTGGTGAATCCATGCTGCCTCTGGTCCAGCAATTCTCCCGACTGTAGATAGTTCACTTTCTCTTTCAACGGTGACT